>NC_081407.1:772687250-772765008 GCF_030272615.1 Cryptomeria japonica
AAGTCATTAAGGATAAGTAGAACTACATTACACTATGCATTAGAGAGGTGAGAGAAAATCGAGGATCCTAAAAATAATTCTCTTTGGGCATTCTCGGGTAGACTCCCATGCAAGGACAAGGTTGTTGTTGATGCACTAAGAACATTAATTGAGAAATATTGTCATGACAACACAAGGGTTTTACCCAACCAAAGAGATGTTGTTAGAAGGCGAATTGGAATAAGTAATCACGAGCCACATCCAAAACACTATTTAGATACCACTCAAACACAATTTTATGAAACCTTTCTTCAAAGCTTTCCTCAGATTTAAATTAGTCAGATATTTTTTGAGATGACAAAACCATTTTATTTTAAGATTAATCATGCACATACTACATGTTATTGTAGGGTCCATGTTGAATTTTCTATGCATTATGATATTTATCGCTATATATGTTGTACTTTGCACACTAACGATGTTTTGCAAGAATGTGGTCTACAAGCACCTCCTAAGTTACCAAGATAATTCATTTCAAGTGTACTATGTAGATGAGATGACAAGTGCATTTACTATAAGATGATGTGTTTGAGAGGTTTTTGTCCTACATGTGGCGGTTTGCAACAGTTGCATAGATGCCTACATCTGGATAGCACACATGAAATTGGTAAGGAACTAGTTTCTATTGGAAAATATAAGTCAGTCACATATGGTGTTAAAGATGGAAAAGAATTAAAGAGGTGTGAGTTAGTGAAAAGGGATACATGTGTAGCTGATTTTATGAAGATGTTTCAAGAGAAACTAGTGTATGAGTACATAGGTCACACACATAGAGCTAGGTGGTTAGATGAGCAATTCAAGTTGTATAAGGACACTTTCCCCCTTGGCACTATTGTCTCTGTCATTGATTTTGCTGAGAATTATACACTAAAGCCACAAAATGAAGTACAATCTATATATTACCACTCTACACAAATTACAATTTTTGTACACATAGCATTCATGCATGTACATGATAGCACCGATGAGGACAGAAAGGTTATAAGATAATATCACTTCTATATCAGCGATGATCGTACTCATTCCTCAGAGTTTGTGCAAGGATGCTTTACAGTCTTCTATGATAGTTTAAGGGAAAGAGATATAAGATACAACCAACACTTAATATGGTCGGACAATTGCACTGCACAATTCAAGAATGCAAGGATGTTCTACTAGTTGACTAGGATGCATGTGACAAGTGGTGTGCAACATTTTTGGAATTTCATTAAGGCAAGGCATGGAAAGGGAGAGCATGATGGTGCGGGAGCATGTGTGAAAAGATCTCTTACCGGAGAGGAATTGAAGTACAAAGGTGGTACAATGTTAATAGATGCAAAAATAATTGTGCAATGGTGTAACTCTACACTGGGACCAGGTAATGCAAGTAAGTCTATGGTTTCTAGATATTTTTGGTTAATAAGTGAATCTAACATTAAAAACTATCTAGATTGTTGTACACTTACTGGATCAAGTGACATGCATTCATTTAGAAGTTTAAATGCAACATCACTAGTTATTTATACTAGACAGATTGCATGCTTTTGCTCTTCGTGTATGCATTTTTTGTGGGATGAATGTGAATCAAAAGAGTGGGTTGACCAATGGTCTTGTAAACCTTTGCAAACCCTAGATACATATCAACTTCCTAGAGCACTACAAATGAACCAGATTGAAGCATCAGTGGATTTTGATCATGTATCAGACATAGTTGAACTAGGTAAAGGGTTGCAATTTGCTACAATTTTAAGCTTAATTTATTAGTATTAACTTATGTTGATTTTGGTATTAACTTATATCCTTCTATTAAATTTAGGTCATATATATGCAGTTATTGCAGATGACAACAACGAAGAAGGAACATGTTACTTTTTGTGTTGTTGTATTGAGGCCAAAAAGAAATTGACTTCTATAGTGGTTGATGGAGAGGGTATTGAGTACCCAATAGGATCCGTTGTTGTGACATGGACATGGCTTAGAAGGTATCGTTGTTGTGTCAAGTTGTATTGAGACCTCTTAAACTCATTTATTTAGCAGTCATTGTATTGATTTTGACATTAACTTATCCTTCTATAAAATGCAGGTACCCTATCAAAAATTCTAATGCCTGGTTGTTTGAGGACTTTGAGACACATAGACATATTCTTCATTACTCAAACCTTCTTGTTGCAACAAATATTCATTTGATTAAATATTGTGGTAGACCTCTTAACAAGGATTTGTGGAAAGTTTGTGAATCAGACCACGAGGCAATACTTGAGACACTAAGGGTTAGAGCTGATCCAAAAGGTTCACTTGATTGATTTTGGGCCATCTAGAAGAATAATTCTACAATATGGTAGAATAATTTTGACAATTTTGTATATATCTTTTGTGAAACGTTGTAACTTCGCTTTTTTGGATGTGCTTTACATGCATATGATCTGTAATATGCATATGAGTTGTAATGTGCATATGTAGATGCCAAATTTTGTATATAAAAAACATCAATGAGTTGTAATGTGCATATCTAGATGCTAAATTTTGTATAAAAAAACAACAATGAGTTGTAATGTGCATATCTAGATGCCAATTTTTGTATAAAAAAATGAGTTGTAATTTACATATTTAGATGCAAAATTTTGTAAATATAAACAGTAATGACCTTGATCATTTATATAAGATGCCAAATTTTATATATGAAAGTGTCCATGGGGCTGATTTGCAAATTTTGAGAGCCCAGATTTGTGCCATTTGATTATAAATACATTTGTAATAAACTTGTACCATTTGATTATAAATTTTTACTATTTGATTATAAATAATTGAGCTTGATTCTGACATATAATAAATAACTTGCAAATGGGTATCTGAATATACAAAAAAAATTCCAAGTGTTTTGGGAAAGTTTTGAGTTATTGTTGAATTACCCGATTCGAAGGGCTAGTCGGAATAGTCTGAAACCGAGAGAGGATGTTTTAGGCAGAGACAAAATGACCCCATAGGTTCAAATGGATCGTTCATAAGTGCCACGGTCTCCGGGTTATGCTACATCAAAGTTTGACCATTTTTTCCACTTTGACCACTCAACGGAAAACGTCGCTACGAGGTGACTCGTAATGATCAGATGTCTTGGGGAGCAAGACAAGGGAACACCTAGCATAAAACAAACCACTCAGATGCACTCACGTTGATGGTTCATTCCCACGACAAGAGAATGAAAGATGCACTATTTTGCCACCTCTCACTTACGATTTTTGGTGGTTTTTGATGTGACAAAAAAAATCTCACCACAAGAAAACGGAATCGAGTTGGCCAAAATCAAGAGAGGTTTTTTTAGGCAGTGACAACATGACCCCATTGGTTCACATAGATCATCCATAAGTGCCACAGTCTCTGAGTTATGCTATGCCAAAGTTTGACCATTTTTTCCACTTTGAGCGCTCAAGGAAAAACGTTGCTATGAGGTGGCTCGTAATGATCGAACGTCTTAGGGAGCGAGATAAGGGAACACCTAGCGTAAACCTAGCCACCTGGATGTACTCGTACTGATGGTTTGTTCCCACAACAAGCAGAATGAAAGATGCACTATTTTGCCACCTCTCACTGATGGTTTTTTATGGTTTTTGATGCGACAAAATAAATCTCACCACAAGAAAATGGAATCGAGTTTCCCGAAATCGAGAGAGGCTTTTTTAGGCAATGATAACATGACCCCATTGGTTCACATGGATCATCCATAAGTGCTTCAACTCTTCTTTTATAGGCGATTTGGATGAATAGGTGTGTCTCTTACCCTAAGGCCGACTTGTTATGAAATAAAATTTAAATGAAAACCTTACCTAAGTCAATTCATCCTTAGATAAATTCACTCCAATATCTTCATGCATGAAGTACTCAATGAAAATACACAATATCATCATTACCAGTATCAGTACTTGGGCATACATAATATGAGCAATAGATAGTTTAAAAGTATATGCCATATGAGTTACAAGTAATGAACAAATTGGATCACATTTCAAGACATGTACACAATGAACAAATTTGATCACATTTCAACATCAAATAACTAAGTTTCAAGAATATCATGTTTCATATATCAATGAACAAATTGGATCGAATATCAAGTTTCATATATATCAAAATGAGCAATAATCATGTACATATCAAAAAATGGCATAGATGCCAAATCAATTATAGTTACAAAAATGTGGCATGTGCCATGTCTATCAAAGTCGATATATACATATACAAATGTCGAATATATAAAAAAGTTGGTCCTTCAATGACCACAACTATAACTATATGTCTCTATCGGTATCTATGACTGTGGTGGATCATCAAAATCAAGCCTCTTCAAAGAAATACGTGGCTCTACAGGTGGCTGCACAAGGACAATTCAAATGTCGAATCAGATATATTTTCTCAATATAACATCAAAATAACTAAATACTGAACTCTAAATTGTTTGAAATTGAAATGTTGATTACCTCATCTCTGTCTTCTACAATTGGGTGAGGCTGAGGATCTGTGGGTTGTCCTGAAGGAGGCTGTAACTAGTAAAACAACATTAATACATGTTAATAACATATATGTCAAATAAAACATAATAACTAAAAAATGAATAGACTAAAAAACTAAAGCATATCGGAGCCTCAGATGGATGTGATATGGTCGTAGGAGGCAAAGTCACAGATGAATCAATTACGACCATTTCCTATATCCATGGTAAGTGATCCAAAAGGAGTTAACTAGACGATTTCAACTCCGTTGTGCACTTAGTGTAAAGGAGTTGGTCTAAGACAGACATACCTTTTCCCTTCGTCGTGTTGGATCCCATAATATACGTGTAGGACTTCTACTGAAATGGAATGGTGGAATAACAGTAGGAAGTTTGGAAGGGGCCTGTAATAGTTTAAAGACAATCATACAAGTTAATAACCCAAAGTTGTTGACAAAATAGATGTAGAAAAAATGCACACCAAAGCCTCGTATAGTTCTCCTGTAACCTCAAGAGGCCTAGTCAAATCCGATGCAACTATTACCATTTCCTCTATAAAAAATGATAACATATGAAATAAACATAAAAGGATTTAGTTATTTCGAACAAGCAAGAGTGCAATCCAAAGTGAATATGAAGATATCACCTCTTCCCTCTCCTGAACCTCATCGACATCAGGTGCACTCATTAATTTCATAAACCCCATATGTTTCTATATATAGAACAAATAAATTAAGTGCATTTATCAATATCTACATACACATGTTTAATCATAACACATTTCAATGATTGAATTTAAATTGTAGTGAATTACCTTATGTCGTTTGGGTGTCCAAGAGGATATCTTTTTCTGCCTCGGAGTGCTAGAGGATGGCTTTCTCACACGAGATGTCCTCGAGGCAGATGGGGTAAACTAACGGAAAAAAATTAACATAAGGGAAAAGAGCATGTATTTAATATATCACTTAAGTCAAAAATATATAAATCTAAATGGTACCACATAGCTATCTTGGCCAAAGTCAATGGCCAAAAGCGCTTAATCATCAAGTTGGGACATCTCAGCCATTGATAAGCCCTACAAAATACCAAGTAATGATACATATAATTAACAAAAGATATTTTGAAACCAATGTATTATTATATTTTAAAAAAATTTACAAATTTTTACCTATGGTGGTGAAACTACTTGTGACCGTGGAGTCGACTGAACAATATGTGGTGTACTCCCACCACCTGTTGCACCCTACAATGCATTTTATTTATATGTCACTTTAAATTGTTTTAAAAATAAAAATTTATTTCTTTTTATAAGATTTGGTCACTTAATTGATAACATGTTATAAACAAAATTAAACGCACCTGTGTCTGATAGAGATGGTACAACATATTGAGCAGTTCGTCGGTGAGGGCCGCATCCTCTGCAGTGGAAGCATGGCATCTACTCCCACAACATGTACACGAATGAGATGTCAAACCATCCTCATCTGTGTCAATGTCTACACCAGAACATACACCCTGGCAGGTGGAGCACGTATGTTGAATGGGTTGGCTCGTGCCAAATGATGCATGAGGTGTCGTTGAGGAGGGAGGTGTTGCTGATGAAGGAGGTGTTGTAGGTGATGGTACATCCTCTGCTCCGACCAACTGTGTGTCATGCTGAACAATGACATCTGTCAATGATGCAGCTACCTAAAGAGTCTGTAATTCCATAGACTCCTTCAAGGATACAGGGACAGTGACATGAACCATGGGTTTAGGAGTTGTATGCCTCCTATGTTGTGGGTCTACCACCCTATGGGCCCCCAAGTCTATCTTATGCAAAGCCTCTCCCTCTACCCTGAGATTGTCAGATGTCAAAGTAATTCAGCTTCTCTCCGAGGATAAACTCACAATACAACTTTCTCAAAAAATATAGAGGCACCTCCCAATTATTACAAGGTGGTTGGTCAAAGACCATATACCACCTATCCCAAAAAGATTATTTCAACCTAGCATGAACACACCAATGTATATGAAACTGAGTCGTATTTAGTTCTAGGTTGTTACTGGTAACAGGATCGGTGAAAAGAGCACATATATCAGCTTCACCGATGCCTTTTTTCTTCACTTGATCATATGACAACCCATCCTCATAAAATGTTCAACATCTATCCCTCCATGAACCCCATTTCCTAACCTCCCTAGATACCTCATTTGCACTAGTAGCCATTGTTTCTAGTGTTCTGGCGAGGGTTGAGTGGTGCTCAAGCCTAGAGGTCCTCAACCTATTCACCAATATAGAAATTTGGGCACTATTTTGTGTAAGGCGATTGATGAGATCCTCTTGTGTGGAATCTACATGATCTAATGGAGGATGTGGAGGGTTTTGGGGTGGTGGTGGTTGTTGAGGAGCAACATTTTCAGGATTTTGAGGGTTTTCTTGTTGCTCTTGTGCAATGTTAACAGGGTTTTCTTGTGTTGCTTGTGCAAGAGGAGGTCTTTGTTGTCTATTTTGTTTTTGGGGATTGCTTGAAGAATCAAACATCAAATTAATAAAAACAAAACTTAAATCAATTCAAAAACCCTATTTTAATTAAAATGCAAACAAAAACAATCAAACAAATCAAATCTTACCTGTTCGATAGGGTGCCATTGTTGAAAATTGCTCTCGATGTTGGGAAAACTCAAAATAGTTGCAAACCCATGCGGGTTCTATGTCTTTTTTGCTTCTCCTTGTTGTTGTTCCACGGGTTTTGGTGTTGAAAATGGCCAAAACCCATGGCCTACACAAAAGAAATATGTTTCTCAAAACCCGTATGTGTTTTGAGAAATTTTTAATTTTTTATTAAAAAAAAAATGTACGGGTTTTGAGGAACTTTTGGTTTTTTAAATTGTTTTTTCTCTAGGCTTGGTGTTACCAAGCCTAGCACATTTTTGAATTTTTAGAACCCAATGGGGAAAAACCCTCCCCCAAAAGAGAGATGAAAGCTATACAAGAGAAATCTCATAGAAGTATGTAAGGAACAAAACCCATGTGAGGAAAAACTCCCCCCATATGAGAGAAGAAGAGAAGATAGGAAGCCCCCCCTCAATGTAGAATCCACACCAATGATAGAAGCTCGATGATGTATGAAGAAACTGCTCCATGAACATCAAACAACATTCCTCCCCTTAGGAAGAAACAACACCAAAGGTGTATCCATGAAGTCTCCCCAATCATGAAGGGAATATGTGTGAAAAAAAATCATGATGAATGAAGTCTCTGAAAACTGCTCAAGTGTCCCCATGTCGATGTTGAAAGATACCCCCTCCAAAGGTGGTAAACTGCTCCACACTACTAAAAAAGGAACTCCAAGGTCTAGTGGAGATGAATGTAGAACAAGTCCTAAAGACTCACATGTCTCCTCAAAGGATAAAGAGACCTCCTCCAACTGTTGTACATAAGAATCCACAATCATATCAACCTCGAAAGAATGATCATGTAGAGAATGAACAAGAAGGTCAGAGTGTTCCCTCGCAACAATCGAAGAAGGATCATCTTCATCAAAGAGAAGATGATTATCATCAATGATGTCTCCCAAATCTTCAATGTGGGATTCCACAAACAAACCTGCAACGTTTGTCAAGTAATCATACCATGAAACTGAAGCTGGAAGACAAGATATATCCTACTGCACTGAATCACAAGCAGACAAAACTATCACACTATCTGCATCATCAAGTGCAATAGGTGATGTGATATCAATAGGAGGAGATGAAACACAAGGCTCAAGAACATGGTCACATGTGAGAATCCCCAAGTTCAAGTACCCAAAGTTCTCCTCAAAATCTGAATCATCACAAGAAGTGTGATCATCATGTGTAGAATCATCATATGTGAAATCATCATCATCAACAAAATCTAAAAAGGAATATAACCGAGATGTATGATCAACCACCCCAGTCGCAATGATAGCTCTAGTCTCCAAGTCTCTAATGAAAACTGACTCAGGTGTGAACTCCACAATTCTCTTAGCTACCCCATGTGTGATTTGATAGATGGAAATGAGATTGTTTGTCAAATGGGGTACACACAACACATTATTGAAGGAGTTATCCCCAATGGAAATGGTTCCTTTCCCAATCACATCCATGTATTTATGATTGCCCATCAAAATTTGCGGCATGGTGCAAGGCTCAAATGTAGAGAACATAGACTACGAAGATGCCATATGATGAGAAGCCCCTGAATCTAGAAGCCATCTCCCTGAATCATGACTTGTAGTAGCACAAAGAGATTTTCCTTTTCTTGTTCCAAAAGAGTGAGTCTTCTCACTTGTTGAAGCCATGAATTCTTTCCCTTTCCCTTTTGGATGTGAGGAAGTGAAAGGTGAAGAATCCTCCTTCTTGTAGGCATTAGGCAAATCAATGTTGTGCTTTTTGAAGATATGTGAGAGCTTATCAATCTTCTTATAATGGCAACGACGCTCCTCATGACCAAATTTTTTACAATAGGCACAAGTAGGTCTCTCTCTCTTTGGTGAATTATCCCTCTTGGAAGAGGATGAATCTCATTGTTATGGAGAAGGTGGTGCTTTGTCCTTAGACTTTGATTTCCATTTCTTCTTGTTTGAGTTGTCCTTTCCTTGATTTCCTTTGTTCCCTTGATTTTCCACTAATGCTTGAGACTTAGAAGTCTTAAGAATTCCCATGCTTATCAACTTAGTTTGTTCCATCATCAAAATTTCGGTGAAAGCATCAAATGTAGGCATTGTGTAGCTTGAACCCATTGTCATCCTTTAGGTTTGGAAAGTAGAAAAAAATGTTGCATATTCTTGTGGAAGCTTGCCCATCAAATTGAAGATCAATTGAGTATCCTTCTTATCAATGTCACAATCCTTGAGTTGTCCCCTCAACTCTTTTGCCTTAGTGACATAATATTGTATAGTATCACATTTCTTGGGATCTAACACGGTGAGATCGCTATCAATTTGATATCCCCAAATCTCATCAACTTGACCATACAAGTCTTGAAACTTTTGCCAAGCATCCTTGATTAGAGTACATTTCTCAATATGAAAAATGAGATCCTTTGATACATACTTTCTTAAGGTACCAATTGCCATGATATTTTTAGTGAGCCAATCCAAGTGACCAACATGATCAGCCTTAAGATTAGCGGGAGCAACAATAGTTCCATCAACATAATGAGTTAGTCATTTTTCCATAAGTTTACTCTTTGCATCAATTTTCCAAGTAGCATAATTATGAGGAGTTAAGAGAGGAAACTTAGAAGAACCCATAGCAGCAAAAAGGAAGGAACACAAGAGCACAAAAGCACAAGAGACACCCTGCCAAATTCAATCAATCAAAGTACCCCCCCCCCCCAAAAAAAAAAAAAAATGATGATTTTGGCACTTTATATGTAGTGCGTGTACAATAGGCCACTTAAAAATAATAGCAAGGTGGAATTTTGATTTTGTTTTACAACTGCCCCAATAGGTTGAGAACTACAAAGAAAAAGACCAACAAGATAGATCTATGCAATACAAGTGCCAAATTGGCCAAAAAGGACTATATGTTAAAAGTACAATTTGTACCAAAAATTGCTACAAAATAATAGCTATTTATGAGATTAGACGAAAAATTATGCACTTTCAAAAAAATGACACCTGAAAAGGAGTTCGTATGAGCCCAAACGGAGTCCCAGAAGTTGCAGAAATGGGGATTGGACAGGTACAGTCACCACAAACTGAGATTTCTAAAAAATATGTCCATCAAAATTAGAAAATAATGCCACCACTAGAAAGTACATGAATTTATGGCCCATATGAAAAAATATTGCACCAAAAAAAGAGCAAAAATGAGCAAGATATGGCCATTTGAAGTTGAACTGCAAAATCAAAAAGCTCAATAGAGGGGGCTTGCTAATTTTTAAAAATGATGGCGTAAGCAAGTCATGACCCTAAATTTGACGATCATCTAGCTGGCGTGAAAAATTCACCTCCCCTATTGATTAGGCATCCATATTGTACGGACTGATGATGTGGCAAACTATGGTAGATCGAAAAAATGACGTGGCAATACGGTCGAGTGACTTGGCAAGGTACGGAAATCTAATGTGGCGTGATGATGTGTTAGGTGATTAGGATTCATGCAGTGTTGATAGTGCAGGGTGACTGTGATGCTTGCGTGGATGCCTACGTGGCGGTGGGGCTCGATAGAAGCTGTTGGAGTGGCCATCGGGAGATGGCGAACGGAGTGGCCGCTGGCGGGGCAGAGGTCCAACGGAGCTGCCAGGAGTAGGTCGTCGGCAGGGTGGAGCTGCCAAAAGTCGAAGACCAGCACAACGATTGCAGGCTACGGAAGGTGGCTCGGGCGGCAGGAGCCATGGGGCCAGAGCTACAGCGGGGTGTCAGGGCCGGAACTCAGGAAGGAGGCCGGCAAGGTCTGGTGATCATATGACATGCAGCGGGAGATGTCAGAAGGTATAGCAGTCGGCAAGAATGCAGCAGATGGCGAGGACCACGACAATTGTAGGTACAAAGTACCGTGGGGTTGGTCTGCGCACTGCCCCCCAAATAATTGATTTTTTTTTTTTTCAAAATAACTTTTTCAATAAAAATTTCTGCGGAAAATGATTTTGCAGAAAATTAAAATAAAAAATTGAAAAAAAAATCACTTATGCCTTTTTTATTTTTTATTTTTTTCAAAAATTTGTACCGTACCGTCTAAATTGGGCAAAAAATTTCCTCCAAGCCCGAAATTTGACTTTCACCAAAATAGGTCAAATTTATACTCAAAATTCATGGAAATGGCCACCCGGATGCAATGGCGAGGTTGGATCTGGTCTAGGACACCTCCAAAAGATGTTGATCCTCAGATCTGCCTCTTAAAGTAGCAAGAATGCCTCTCAAAGACGAATCAATGACTCTCTAATGGCTCTGATACCATGTGAGATTTTGCCAAGATCAAGAGCTCAATGAAAAATAAAAAATTTAGGACAAGAATAAATTGTATTCTCATCAATAGATAAATGATCAAATCATTGCATACAATGAATATGAGCCTGCATATATAGGCAAGGCTATATGGATATGTGAGCACACAATCATGACATGTGGCTCAATAAGAAATAAGGGTAGGTAGGAAATAGGTGTGGTTGGTAGGAGAAACAATAAAGTATTCCACATGAGGTGGATCACCCACCGAAGGTGGAATTATCACTCCACAATAAGTGGATATGATAAGTAACAACAAGATCACACCATAAAAGGTGGAAATTCTCCTACAAATACTATCCCAATGTGGCACAAACACCCAAGTGTCTCATACCCTAACTACTATGAAATGTATTATCCTAAGTAAACTTAAGTAAGGTGTAATAATATCCATGATGAATAATTAATTACACCAACAATTATAGCTATCTTATATATGGGACACAACTTTTCCAATTGGAATTGTATACTAAATGTATATTTTATACCACTTTGGGTCTAATAAGGTTTGTTTTTTTTTTTTTGAAAAAATCAATGTTTCAACAACTCCTACTCTTATAAATAACATTTTTTTCGAAATGTAAAAATACCTTTTTATAGATCTATAAGTGAATTTTCCAAAATATATATATTTTAATATTTTAATTAGTTTTTAATATTTTATTTTTATTTTTATTTTTATTGAAAGTAGGTCATCAACACTAAAATATAATGTTGATTATCTTATAAAGGAAAAAAGTAAAATTTATTTTAAATTTTCTGAAAAAAATAAATGCACCAGAGAATAGAGTCTATGTCAAGATGATATAATTATTTTTTAATCTGGATAAATAATTAAGAAAAAAGGTGATGCCAAATGGAAAGAGTTATATTTCAGTTACACAACTTTTCAAATTTATTGAAAAATATATATAAATAAAAAAAGTTAAAAATAAATTTTTGCACTTAAGTTTCAAGTTATCAATATACACAAAAAAAATTGAAGAAAAAAAGGTAAAATTTACTATATAAAGTGTGATACCTTGTGTAACTTCAATTTCAACATTTTATCAACAACTAAATTATACTGTTCACTTTATAAGAAAGTATATTCAAATAATTTTTTAAATATTTTAAAAAATTACAAACATAAAATACACAAAAATATACATTTTATTAGTTTACATCATTTCAAAATTCAAAACATATGTTTCACTTTCTATTGATTCAATTTAAAAAATTAAATCAGCATTGGTCATTTCCTTTATAAAAGTGTGACACAACTTTGTGTTTTTAGCCCATTAATTATTTGACAATTATACGGATAGGATCGATCAATATCTTTAACTTCCCAAAAATACTTTGTGTTGTATGTTGTGTCAGGAGCACTAAAATGACTTTTGCACCATTCAACTATTTCATTTGAATTTTGTATGGTGTTACCTGCAAAAAATCATTTTAGCAATTTAGTGGACCCATAAGATATATACTTGTAAATTGAGATTTCTAGAATGAAGTACACACATAAATGTTTAACATGTACCTACGAGTTCATGTTGGCAAAGTGCACGCTTCACACATGCTCATTCTCCATCATGCTCTCCTTTTCCATGTCCACTCTCAAAAAAGTTCCACAAAAACTTTATTACATTTAGCATGTTGTTGTGATAACCAATTGAATAATTTTGCAGACTTACATTGTCCTATGAAGTTACAATCAAATCCAAAATATTAACTTTCAAAAAAATTAATTATACTGGTTAATTAAAAGACTATGAAAATTGAAATCAATTTGTACACTTACCAGCACATCCATCAAACAAAATCCAGTGTTGTGAAGAATTTGTTAGAGTATTCGGGTATTTACTTGATTAATTAAACATTCTTTGTTTAATTATTTAAGTTCCCTTTATCTCTTTTACATTTAAGCTAACTTTAGGTGCATATAATTAATTGTTTTAATTAATTATTATGTGCAAACCTAGGTTTTCCCTTTTTAGGGTTTCTTGACCTATTAAAGGTTGAGTTCTTTCTTTTCATTGTAAGAATCACATTACATATTTTTGTGAATATTGAGCTCTCTCTTTTTGAGCATATTCTCTGTGTTTTGTATGTTCTTCAGATTTTGCTTCATTGCTTCTCCTTGTAACAGGTTATTCGGCTTGCAGAAGATCTTCAGGCTCCTGTGGTGTTGTATTTTCTCAACTCCTATATGGTATCAGAGCGTGGATCTACAGCTGCCTGTTCTTGTTTTGAGATTTTTGGCTTTGGAAGTAGATCTGGGGTTTCAGGAATTTTTTTGTGTACCTAGGGTTTAATCTTTTTTTCTGAGCACTTTGGGCCTAAACGGACCTCACCATCGTGCTCAGAAGGCCCGAAAACCCCTATGGTCATATAAAATTTGACCTATTTTGGTTCCTGAGCCTCTGGGAGCAATTTTTTTCTCAGATCTAAGCCGTACGGCCCTGGCATGCAGATCGAGAAATTTTTTTTAAAAAAAATAAAAAATTTGCCTTTTTACGGCATGCAGGCCGAAATTTTCTTTTGAAAAAAAAAAAAAGGTGAAAAAAAAAAAAGGGGAGGTTTGTTTCTTTTTAAGAAAAAAAAATTTTTTGGGGGCACATTTTTTGTGGGTACCGTTGGGTACCGGACTGACAGGCCTGTCAGACCTGTCAGTCCGGCCCCTGCCAGCGGCCCCTCCATCCTTCTCCGGCCGCTGCCGGCCCGGTCTCCGGTCCCCACCGGCCGCTGCAGGTCCCCGGCTTTCTTTTTCCGCCGGCCGTTGTCCGTTTCCGCCAGTCGTTGTTCGCTCCGGCGACGCTCCGGCAAGACCCTGCCACCGCTCCGGCGAGCCACCTCTGCCCAACTGCGCTCCGCTCCACCAGGCTGCACCACCTCCGCCCGGCCGTTGCGCCGCTCCGCCCCAGCAACACCTCCGCCTGGCCCAAGCCCCACCTCCACCCGGAGCACCACCAACCCCTCCTCTCTAGTCTTTTTTAGAGGGGATTGGTTTTTTGGGCCTAGATCGTGCCTCCAGAGTCTGATTTTGGCGAACGAATAGGCGTTGGAAAGGTGATTCCGAGCCGGACCTTGTGGTGGTAGATTTTTTTCCTGGATCTACTGTTTGACTGTGTTTTTTACCAGTCAAAGTCAGGCTTCTTTTTTGCACTTCCAGGGCCCTAGAATGGGCAAACGAAGTCGTTTTTTCGAGAACGAATAGGCGTCGGAAAGCTGGTTCCGAGGCCGACCTCATGGTGTTGGTAATTTATTCCAATTTTTCTGTTTGACTATGTTTTTTTACAGTCAAAGTGAGGTCTCTTTTTTGCACTCCGGGAGACGTAGAATGAGCATCCGACCTCCGTTTTTCGAAAACTTTATATTTTCGGAAAATGTGTTCTGTGTACTTTCCAGAAATATGAGTTTTTTTTCCAGATTCTGGTCCATGCATATTTTATTCAATTTTTTGCTTTTCAGCACTCTAGTGGATATCGTGGTTGTTTCAGGTCCTGGGATCTCTTTTCTGAGTAGGGTGTCTCTGTTTTGATTCTCGTTTCTATTTCTAGTCTTCTTATCATTGTAGCTTGTAATTATGCAAACGCACTGAGATAAAGTGCCATCATGCATTGTTTACTTGGAATCTTGCATATCTTGTGTCTTGTTGTACACACACTGTTGATCAAGTGCCATGAGGGGGTTGATGTTTGCCTTTGTTTGCCATCTTCCTTTGTCAAGTGAGTGTTCCTTCCATGACATTCGCCTCATGATGATGTGTCTCAGCACCTTTGATGTTCTTGTTCTTCGTCATGCAGTTGTTTTTGGCTGTCCTTTTCAGTGTTCCTGTCCCTCTCCCACTTCTGCATTATGGGGAGGTTTATCATGTTGGTTCTAATGCTTCCATGGTTCGATTGATCAGCTCTTCAGGCTTTGGTTTCTCATGCCATCTGTATCTTCGATTTCAGTTGTTTTGCCTTGTTTGCCTCCTGATTCGAGTAGTGTCATTTGAGGGCACTCATGCAGATTACAGTCTTCTCTACCTGGTCATGTTCTAGTTCAGTGGATGTTCTTCAGATCAGCAGTTATTCTTCGACAGAGTTTGCAGGGTCTTCATGCTTCAGTGATATTCTTTTCCATCTCTTTTTGGAGTAGAGTTTTGTTCCCATGTGGTTTTCTCTATTTCTCCAGTTCATAGAGATTTCATTGTATTTGGGTACCTGATCAGGCCTTGTTGCCGGGACCCATCTTTATTGCTTTTAGTAGCTGTTCTAGGTTTTAGCTTCTCCCTAAGTCTAGCTTAAGGGGGGGTGTTAGAGTATTCGGGTATTTACTTGATTAATTAAACATTCTTTGTTTAATTATTTAAGTTCCCTTTATCTCTTTTACATTTAAGCTAACTTTAGGTGCATATAATTAATTGTTTTAATTAATTATTATGTGCAAACCTAGGTTTTCCCTTTTTAGGGTTTCTTGACCTATTAAAGGTTGAGTTCTTTCTTTTCATTGTAAGAATCACATTACATATTTTTGTGAATATTGAGCTCTCTCTTTTTGAGCATATTCTCTGTGTTTTGTATGTTCTTTAGATTTTGCTTCATTGCTTCTCCTTGTAACAGGTTATTCGGCTTGCAGAAGATCTTCAGGCTCCTGTGGTGTTGTATTTTCTCAACTCCTATAGAATTTATCCCGTGTTGTATGATATTTTCAAAAATAAATCTAAAACAATGGGCTACATAGCTCCTATCTATCCATCTATGTCCCCAATCACTATCCCTCTCTTTCTATCCATCTATGTCCCCAATCACTCTCTTTATCTCCCTCTCACGTAATCTACCCACCTCTTCCTCCCTCTCTAATTTTAGATGGATAGAGAGAGGGAGAGAAGAGATAGAAAGAAGTTGAGAGAGATGGATAGGTAGAGAGTGGGAGAGAGGGATGAAGATATATATATGTATATATATATATATATATATAGAGAGAGAGAGAGAGAGAGAGAGAGAGATTAAAATAAGTGGAGAGAAGAGGGTGGGAGAGAGAGACGGAGGAAAAGAGACGTATGTAGAGAAATATATATATATATATATATATATATATATATATATAGAGAGAGAGAGAGAGAGAGAGAGAGAGAGAGAGAGAGAGAGAGCTAAATTTTGGGAGAGAGAGGAGAGAGTGAGATAGAGAGAGGTAGAGAGGTGATAGAGGAAGAGTAATATGGAGAGAAATAGGTCTAGATCTTGAGAGAGATAAAGAGAGTGATATAGAGAGAGTGAGAAAATCTTGATAGGAGCTTGTTGATTATTGAAATTTGACTATGTTTGAAAATTTATAAGATCTTTTAAAATCTAGAATTTGTATTATAACTCCTAGCGATATGAAACCACTCTCAAACATCTTGTCAATATATACATGAAATATAACTTAAAGTATAGGAAAGGAAAAAGACATATTGAAAAAAAAGTTATTTTTCGTATCTGTGTTATTTTCAATATAAAAAAATAAATAATACAAAAAGAAATGGGATCCCATTTTCTAGAACAGGATCTTGTTTCAAAAAAAAAAATGAATTCCAACATTGATTTTTTCTTCGGATTTTGCTTTCGAAAAAGGCTTGGGGAGCTGACCCTTAGACTTGGATTGGTTTGACCAAAGGTGAATGAGATACAAATATTTTCCCAAAAATATTCAAAAAAATACTTTCATTTAGGTCAAATTATGTTTTCCCTACACATGCATGGTATGGTCCTAAAAAGGTGACTTTTAAACTATAGGTTTTAGAAATGCCTATTGAAACTTAATTTAGATCATCCAAGTGTTAAAATAAATTACATATTTGGAAACTAGACTTTGAACACTACATTTTCTATTATTGACTTTTTTTCGAGATTCATTCTTTAAGTGTTTCAAATTCTCAAGTCAATTGGGACAAATTTTTAAAAATTAGGAAAATACTTCCACTTTTTGGCGAAAAAGTGGACTCAACTTCTTGCACACACCTAGACCTATATATTTAGATCAGTGGTTTTAGGAAAAGGCTATAATAACTACTTGTTATTAATCAATAAATCTCCCTATTTAGCACTTATTGATAAAACATTTAATAAAGTGTGAATGAATAAGAATCATTTTCTACACATTTAAGGGTTATTGATTGTGAGGTTTTTGTTGATGTGCCTATGAAAAATTGATCTAAACTAAACCCAAAAAATTTAGAATGCATCTTTGTAGGATATGGTGATAATTTAAAAGGCTATAAGCTTCCAAATAAACTAACCTAAAAAATTGTTCTTGAGGAGTATATAGTATTTTCAAGTCTTAAACAACCAAAGTTTAAAGAAGGAAAGAAGATAATACATTTTTTAGATTGAGATTAAGAAGTAGGCAGATGCACATGCGAAAGAACAAAATGATAGGTTAGAGAATGGAAAGGAGGCAGAGGATACAAATAAGAGTTCAAATAAAAAATTCAATTTGGACATGTGCAAGATAAGCATGTGTAAGAACAAGAAAGGCCCCATACTTCTACCTTGAGATGACCCATGAGACAAAAGAATCCAGTTGAAAGGTATCTCATTAGATTTATGTTAGGCATTTTCTTAGTTGTGTACTAGCAATAAACCAAGATCTATCAAAGATGCTCTCTCTTCTAAGGAAAGTGATTCTTGGATGCAAGCTATGTAAGAGGAGATGATGACCTTGGATAGTTGTAACACTTTGGATCTTGTGATTTTCTTTCTAGAGAATAAAACTCATTGGTTTGCAAGAGGGTGTACAAGAAGAAACTTAAAGAAATTGAACAATTTGAGGGGCATTAGCCCAAAAATTTATTTAAGGAATACACCTAGAGAAAGGGAACTAATTTAGGATAAATTTCTCTCCTATTTCTTAATAATCTTATATTAGGTTACTATTATCTATTGCTCTAACTTATCATTATGAGATAAATTAAACCCAGTTTAGAACTAATTTCTACATGTAGATATTAAAGAGGAAATTTATATACAACTACCTAACAATTTTATTGTGAAGGAGAAAGAAAAACTAATTTTTAAGTTAAATAGTCATTATATCTAATGTAAAACAATCACCCAAGATGTGGTGCTCAATTTTTTATGCCTTTGCATTGATTTTAGGTTTTTTTAACAGTGAGGAGGAACATAGTGTTCATGTTTTAATTATTGGTGATATTGAATTCTATTCACTGTCTTATATGTGAATGATACATTATATGTAATAGTAACAATAAGGTGATGCTTGAGGATCTCAAACATTAATTTTTTGGCACATTTGATATTAATAATTTGGAGACTACAAAATACATTATTGGTATGGAGATCAACAAGGATCAAGTATGTTGAAGATTTTGGTTACATTAGTAAATATGTCGATAACATTTTGTAGTGGTTTACCATGAATTATTACAAACCTAAATAAGTATTTCATTTTCAATTGGCACTAATATTCATTATGCATGTATCTAAAACCAAATGATGATTTTGAATATATGTCTAACAATCCTAGAATGATATTGTTTAGAAATCTTAGAATTTCATCAAATTCTTTACGGTTTTGTGAATACCTTGACTTATGCACATGTCATCTCTACCAATATATATGCCTAGAAATCATAGAATGTCATCAAATTCCTTGTGGTTTGTGCATAGCTTGACTTATGCACATACCATCTCTATGTCATCTCTTGTTGAATTAAAAAAATTGAGGCTACCATCCTTATGGACTAGTTTACCTATCTTTCTTGAGACAACTTACTCCTTAAACTCCATTCAACTATCAAATTTTTCTACATGTTACTTCACTTAGATATCACATTTGTCTATTTCAACCTCATGTGTTCCCAATGTTTCTTCATTTGGGTATCATATTTGTCTATTTCTACCTCACTTGTTTCCAATGTTTCTCAATTTGGATATGACATTTGTCTATTTCTACCTTCCTTGTTTCCAATGTTTCTTCATTTGGATATTACATTTGGCTATTTCTACCTCAATTGTTCTCATCTATAATAAATCCTCTTTAGGTCATCTTTTCTTAACCAACTCTGTTGAAAGATGGTACCTTTCACTACTAATTTGGATATCACATTTGTCTATTTCTACCTCACTTGTTTCCAATGTTCCTCAATTTGGATATGAAATTTGTCTATTTCTACCTTGTTTCCAATGTTCTTTATTTGGATATTACATTTGTCTATTTCTACCTCACTTGTTCTCATCAATAATAAATCCTCTTTAGGTCATATTTTCTTAACCAACTCTCTGTTGAAAGATGTTACCTTTCACTAATAATCTAACTTCCTTGTTCTCTACCTACCTTTTGCTAGTGAAGAAAAATTTCACATTTCATTCTCCTCAACCTATACCTATAAGATATAAACTATCTCTATTATCAATTAATACAATCAAGTTCAAGAGACTATCAAAGGTACCTTAATCAAGAATACTTTTGATCAAACTAAAACAACAAATTATAAACATTTACCTTAATAAATCGAAAACAATCCTAAAAATTGAAATGAATATTATAAGATATTTCTACAAAAAACAAAATTACAATATATCATTATAAAAGAAACTTCACCCAAACCATAATTTCCACAAATCAAATTATTCTTATATAAGATTAATACGTAGTATAAAGTCTTAAAATATCCCTTTCACATAATAGACTGTATTTATATTATCAAATATGTCTAAAATCGCCTACAAAGGTTATCCCCCACCTTTGAAAGTTGTGTCTTCATTAAAAAATGAAAGACACATCAATATGACTTACATTTTATTAAAATCATTTAAATATTTTAGAACTTTGATTTTCTCTAAACCACTATTTAAAAATGAACTTGTCCACAAACAAACATGATTGATTCTCCTCTTCCACTAAAGCTCAATTAAATAAGAGTCCTTCATTTTAGTTTGCCACCATATCACTTTGCAAAAAAAAAAAAAAATACAAATTCAATATTATGTTTGATCCCAAGCTTTAAAATGTGATTTGATTGACTTTTATAATTGCGAGCCATTATATCTTGGAACCCATGATGAAAGTATGTTCCCATTCTAATCCACACATAACTGCATGTATTGTGCTTCAACTCTTCAAACGAATTGTATCACAAAAATGGTAATTCTTTTAAATTTATTAAAACTAAACTGACATTTAATTAATAGATCTTTAATAAAATGAGAATTACTTAAATTTATTGAACTAAAGATATCTTATAATTAATAGACTTAATTAAAATGATAATTTGTTTTAACACTATGTTGGGAACGCTACTAGTAATCATTAGACATCTGAGTTATACAGAGAGGAAAAAAAAAAGGTGGTATACTATATTTATCCATTAAACCATTAAATTCTTGAATTTTACACTTAGACCACAAACTAATTGTAATTCTGATTTCTCCTTTCATCCCAAAAAGAAACCCTAAAATAAACTTTAAAAAAACTCTAGAATAAACGACTTGTTTGTAATGACCACGTTTCCCAAGAGAATACGTGCCATTTCATTCACGACACCATTTAATTAAAGCTCAATGAAATCACACCACAAAGAACCCCATGGCAAACTGTTCCTTAGATGCATATCTGGTTTTAAAACCTAACTATTTCAGTACTAAAGAAGATTATTAAGACCAGCAAGACCAGTGGCGTTGCCCCAGGCAGGATGAGAACTGCCATCGATATCAGCATGACTGTTCCCTTCAGCAGGTTGGTGAGATTCTCCTCCTACCACAGCATTGCAATCTGGGCATTTTGATTTTTGCATTGGACCTCCGCACTCCCCCACAACATAGAAATGGCCATTTGGGCATTTATACCAGTGCCCTTTTCCTCCCACTTCCCTCGTTATTACATTCACTACCTCTTCTAGAGCTCGTTGTCCACTCTCCAGGTTTCTTTTGATTTCTTCAGTTTTTACATGGCCAGGGGTTTGCTCCAGAATAATTTCGCAAATTGTCAACCCTGTTTTAAGGTCTTGGCAAATTGGAACTGACACCCACTGCAACAGTGTCTCAATTGCCAACTCGTTTTCAGCTTTAATATTTCGATCATTGCTGGTGCCGAAATTCACATTTGTGATGCTTGAAGCAAATTTCGAGATTAGTTCTGGAAGCTTTTCTTGGATTCGAGCTTTATATGAACTCCGTTCTAAAATGAAGAACAGATGCTCTGTGGTCCGCTCATAATCCTTTAATCCACAGAGAGCTTTAGCCATGCCCAAATGGGCTTCAAGAGACCCTGGATCGTGCCGGAATGCTTCACTGAATTCCTGAATTGCTTTGTCATAAGATTTTTCCTTTAACATTTTGTTCCCCTTGTTCAGATATTCAAACCCTAGAATTAACTTCTTGACTTCTTCAATCTGCTGGAGCCTCTCCTTAACAATGTTTGAGTACCGCAATGATTTTCGTATGGGTGTTCTACATTCAGGACTGCAAAGTGTAAACCATTTCGCAAACAATATGAATGTTAATTGCCTTTAACAATTTACACAAGTTGCAAACCAAAATGAACCAAAACTCAAGTTTTGACTAGAGAAATGGGAACTACGGAAAGTTTAAACTCACCATTGTTTAAGCTTAACAGCAACTGCGCCAGGCTCAGCTTCAAGGACTTTCTCGTCCATATTCATCCATGTATCAAGTCCGCTTACTTCAAAAACATGCTCACAGTCTATAAGCTGAACGAACCTATCTGTGGATTCGTATTCCTCCAAAGTCATCTGTGTAATGACATCAAGATGGTTAGGATGGCAGGTCCTGCAAAACTTGGGACAGGGCTCCCCACAAAGGCCTATACATGTATGCCCACAGCTCAGAATTTCTTGGCATGGCTCATCACACGAATTTCTTGAGCATATTTCATGGCAAAGACGATCACAAGTATGATGCTGGCAATTCCATTCGCAATTTTCCTTGCAGGGAATGCACAGTGCTCCACATAGACGAGTACAACGACTGTGCAAGCACCTTTTCTCACAACGATGCATGCACGGCGGACATGTTTCTGAACAACCAGCCATGCATTGGTGACCACAGGGCAGGTCCCTGGAGCATCTTTCCTTGCAGGGAATGTGAGAAGTGCCTTGTTTACATGACGCACAAGTCCCTCGGCATATATGCTCACAACCGGGACTTCGAACCTTACCACAAGGCTCTTTACAAGAGAAATTAGCAGGGTCATCACAGCAAGGCAAACTTGCCTTGTGGCCACAAGGCAAATCCTTCATAACTAATTTCCTACACGGTGGACAGGGGCGTCCGCATTTTGACCGGCATGGATGACCACAATCAAATATAACATCACATGGCTCGATGCAGAGGGCATCCTCCACAGGACTAGAGCAATGGAGGACTAATTGATGGCCACAATTAGGAAGAACTTTGGGTATTGGCACCCTACATGGAGGGCAATCTTCAGGGAAGTGACAAATCACTGTACACTGATGACCGCATGCGTTGTCAAATTTGTTAGGACAAGGCTTGGGGCAAATTATTCTATCGTGATTTGAGGGGTGACACCTCCTTGGGCAAGCATGGCCACACTCCAACTGATATTCACAGGGCCTGCTACAACCTCCATCTTCTACTAACCTGAAATCTTCAGCTTGTGAAACTTTTGTTTCTGTTTGGGGATGGTTTTGACAAGCCAGTGAAAGAGCAGGTCCAATGGATTTGGCACTCCCCAACTTCTGAATAACTGATTCCCATAGATCACTTTTAGAGGCTAGGAGCTCTGCGTTCCCAAAGATATACAGCCCCATTTTGGCTCTTGACAACGCTACACACACTCTGTTTGATACTTTCAGAAACCCAATATTTCCTTTGGACCCTCCCACCCCATACATTTTATTGCTCCTTACCAGAGATAATATGATAATTTTGCATTCCTCTCCCTGATAATTATCCACAGAACAAACTCGAGGAGTCTTCAATGTTTCAGGGTCCATCCTCTCTATTTTAGTCCGACTAAGAATTCGGTCCTTGAGATTTTTCTGAATCTCACTCATCTGACCTTTATACATAGTCAGAATTGTTATGTCGCTGTTTTCATAACCTTGTCTTAGGAGATAAAGGCAAAATTCCACAATCAGCCAAGCTTCCTTCACATTTACCTTGCTGCTAGCCTCACTTGTCTCAGACTCCATAGCTTTGTGGTCCAAGAAAAAGACATTGTTTTGAATACCTTTAATATTCTCAAAATTTTGAACGCTGTCATGATCTTTCAAGGAGGGATAGATATCTGATATCAATTCAGAGATTGAAGGCCTCATTCTTCTTTGACACCGAAGAGCCACATGCTCCACCCCACCCTTTATCAATCGCTCAAAGAGAGATATCTCCAGCTTGTGCTTGGTAGCTAATTCATACTCTGCAACAGAAGGACGTAATTGCAAGTGATCTCCCAACAGAATGAGATGTTTGGTGAAAGATCCAATACATGGCAAAATGCTTGCCTCTAAAACTTCAGCAGCCTCTTCTATTATAACTATTTCTGCTCTCAGGCCCTGAAGAATGTCATAATTTTTCGCGGCTGCAGTGGTTGTCATGCCTATTACATTGGCTTTTCTTAAAATATGGAGAGAGATCTCATCATCTAGCTGTTGAAGCTGGCTACATACATTCTTATAAGCTTCCGTTATGCGCTGAAATTCGACTTTGTTTCTTTCTCTAATTTGGTCCAACCAGTATTGAAGAAGCTTCATTCTTGAATTTTCAGCTAAAATCCAGTCATCCTTAGAACATAAAATTTCATCGGAGAGAACATCTGTGGAACATTCATCAGCTGGCATTACCCCCAAAGCACTAAAACTAGCATCTTCATCTGCTGGCATTACCCTCATAGCATTAGCAGTAGCATCTCCATCTGCTGACAATGCCTCCTCAGCAGTAGCATCTTCATCTGCTGACATTACCCCCCGAGTACTAGCAGTAGCATCTTCATCTTCTGTCATTAACCTCATAGCACTAGCAGTAGCATCTTCATCTGCCAGCAATGCCTCCTCTGCATTAGCATCTTCATCTGAGGGCATTACCCTCATGGTACTAGCAGTAGCATCTTCATCTCTTGGTATTAACCCCTCCTCACCAGTTGCATAATCTCTAGATTCTTCATCAATACTGGATTTATCACTATCAGGTTCCGCAGATTCAGTGGTCTCATCGGGCTGGTCTACAAGTGAAGAAAATGTATTGCATGTGTCTAGAGCCATGGTTTCCACAACCTTTTGCTTCCCTTTACTTTGGCGTTTCCTTTGCTCAGCTTGTTCTGCAATCTCTTCTAACCACATTTTTTGTAGGTGGTGAGATATTTCATCATTAGGATCAAGGGATTGAATGCACTGCTCTAAGGACATCTTCCTTAGCATTTTCTTGGAAACATGCTGTTGATTCATAAGGCCCATGCAGCGTTGAATCTGCTGCTGCAAATTGGTTTTAGTCTGCATAAGTTCTCTGTACCTTATGCGAAGCGAGGGGGGAATGGTAATTCCACGTCTGAGCTCCTTCAAGGTTCGTTTCTGCATAATTTCGTTAGAAGACCTACTTCCAAGTCGAATCACGTTGGGTTCAATGGAGTAAATGGATTCCAGGAACTGATCCAGTGCATGGTTTGTATAACAGATCACCAGTATAGGGCCCCGCTTCACATTAGAAAGCAGAATCGTAGCAATCTTCAAGCCAACGTAGGTTTTCCCAGTACCAGGAGGGCCCTGAATAAGAACCAACCTTTTTGTGATACCCTGTTTTACAGCTTCCATCTGGCTTTCATCGAGGCTACAATCCCATCGAGGCCATACTTCTCTCAAGATCCGAACTATGCCCGTTCCCAAGCATCTACTGATGTTTGGAAATGCACTCTGGAAATCATAAGCATCCTTCTGTTTCCTCTGTTGCACATAAGAAGGTTCCAAGACATGAGGTTGCAATGACAACAAATGCTCCGAGAAAGGAAGCTCTTCCATTTCAAACCTTTGAAGACATTTCAAAACATGGTGATATGCTTCAAAATAAGCTGAAGTGGACTCAATCATTTCATATGTTTTGTCAATTTGTAAATCGACAGGCCCCCCATCGCTGCTTGGGATGAGCTTCAAGACAAGAATTCCCTTTTCTTGTCGTTCCTTGACGATTCCCCATAAATAGGTTCGGAATCCATCACAGGAAATGCAGAGCAATGAACCAAACAAAAGACTTCGTGATAAACTCCAGTTAACCGCTTTCTTCTTAGAGACTTCAAATGAAATGCAATGCTCCACTCCCTCATTCCCCACCTGTAATCGCAAGAATTTTACTTTTGTATATCTTCTTATGTTGCTTGGGATTAAATTCTTGCGGAAATCCTGAATAGCTCGCCTTAGTGATGCAAAGCAATCTTCACGGATCAAATAAAACTGTATTGACAGATATTCATCCACGCTATTGTAACTCTCGCATACTCGATTAATCGGTGCTTCCCTGGGACGAGGGCAAGCTATTTCCTCCTCACTGGGTATTATAGCACACGTTCTAATAGATTCCTGTCCATATCCAACCAGTGATAAAATTCTACTCAAGAAATACCATAACAACACAGGCCACAATAGTTTTACTTCAATGTATAATTTAATAGCTAAGAAATTATAACTGGGTTGTATTTGTATAATTTTAGAACAGAGATGATCATAACTAAAACATCGTTTAACTGTTAGTTGTTACGGCACATTTGAGTACAATGTTAGGTAGATAGGCGGCGTTAGAAAGAAGCTGTGCACATGAGCTATAAGAAATTTGTTTCTCAGAGCATCATCATCTCTGTTCTTTTAAGGTATTCTAATTGTGCATTAAAGTTGTTGCATAGCTGTAAAGATTGTTTATATTATATTTTAGAAACCGGCCATGAACTGTTCAACAAAAAAACAGTATCTGTATGCATGAGAGTGGCATTGGAGGAACTATTGCTGCTTTATTTGGTTTTCCCTGTCCGGTGATAGGTTTTCGTAAATCAGTCAGGCAGATACCATGTTTGTGTTTCTGTTTTTATGGACTCCTTTTTGGTTGTTGTCCTGTCTATTTTGGGATTCTTCTTTGTCACAGTCATATCTATGCAGGCGTTTTACTTGTCGCTTTTGCTATTTTGGGCTCCTGTTTTAGTTTAGCATTAACTATATTGGTTTGGGTTTTCATTAAATGTCAAGGCAGAGGTTGTTTATGACCGCTCTTATTTCAGGGTAGGGGCTGTTTATGACATCCCTTTTACCTAAGCCAATGAACTTTTACCCAAAAAGATTTGCAGAGATCGAAAGGCCTTCTTTCTTGAGTGCGGTATTCAAACTATTGAAACTTATTTTGGCCTCTGGCTGGGGTTTGATCCCACATTCAGGGCTTGTCCTTGGATATCCCTATAGCATAAGAGGAATATTGGATGTCTATTCGGTTCACATGTGCAAGTTCTTTTAAGTAAAAGCAAGATTTAAGGCTGATTAAGATGAAAAACAAGGGTAGTAGAAGGAAAAGGATGATTTACATGCTATTTTTCTTTGGCTTTCATTTTGTGAAAGCCCTGATATTGGGTTTTATCTGGATTGGAGTTTCTACGATAGATCTAAGCTGGGTTCCTTCTATCTGCGCTTGAGTATATCAATCCACAACCTTAGAGATAACTTGCTCTTTGCTAGAGCAGCTTACCCACCAGAGGGTGCAACATGGTGTGAGCACCATTGTTTGGGCTCAACCTCGTATATTTGTGTAGGGAGTTAAACCCACCCTGCAGAAGTTTCTTTACACATCTTAAAACCATTTAAATCTTGCCTAAATTGAAGAAAACCATTGCGTTCTTCTTCGCCTTCTAATTTGGATTATAATGGGAATCATGTATGCATTAGTTTAACAAAGCACACCATATCCTATTCACACTTTAATCAGAACAATCAAGCCTGTGACTAAATCTCTGGATATTCAATAGGAGGAGCACTTTTTCACCTTATTTACAATGACAAAACTAATCAGAAATAGTTCATTGTATCTGTGTTGCATACAGAATTCTCTAAGCAGCTGAAGTTTACAGTTTACTGCTTCATAGTCAAACAGGACAAATGTTTTCTTTTGTTTTGTTTTGAAAGCATTATTTTGGAAGTGCTGGGGAAGAGTTGTCCGACGTTCTACTTTATTTAGTTAGACTTTCAGATATTTGTGATGTTGATCTCGGGAAAGCAGCTCTGAGGAAAATGAGGAAGAATGAACTCAAATATCCAGTGGAGCGATGCAAAGGCTCATCAAAGAAATGCATCCACTGCAACAATGGTGTGAGCAGGGACAAAGTAGATAAACTTTAATAAGTTGTAAAGAACTAGTGTTGGTAGTGCTTCAAAAATGTACCTCATTATACAGTGATCAATGTACATTTTCCATTTTTTGCAGAAGAAATTTGTACAACTACTTTTCCTTCAGCATTCTTACACACACTCAACAAGGGGGATTGAAACACTAAAATTGGATTTTAAGCAAATCTCACCTTTTTAAAGTGTGTATGAATTTATCTTCATGAAGTATAGTACATGCTGCGTCATTCACAACGCCTACCAGATAGTTTTTTTATTCACATTCTTTTCAGTTAGGGAACTACAGGCTTAATAACCCTTCCCAGTAAAATAAGTTTTACAGTGGTATCATCATTAAGTATAATATTTGGCTACAGTGAGATCATTTTAAAATCAGCAAATAGAAGTTGGGGATTTCTCTCTTCTCAACTGTATTTATGATATCTCAGGATTTTTGGATGACCTAGATCACTGCTCTGCATTTAATCTTCTGTCATTTAATTAAAATAAATAAGTACCGGTGTTTTTTTTCTTTTGGAAAATATGGATCCAGGGACTAGTTTTAATCTTCTGTCTTGATCACTTTTTGTTTTAATCTTCTATTATTTTGATTACTGTAAGTTTTCATATCAATGTTTTCCTCATTCATTATTAGGAGGATAGATAGATACAAAAGAAAATATAAAATATGAATATATGTAGAAAAATATAAATATGTTGTAGAAGTTTTTTAGTATCATTGGATAACATTCCATTATAGAAATAAATTAAAAGAACCCTGAACTCTTAGTAGAATCTTTGAGCAAAAAACACGAAATCTGGCATTTGATTGTCTGAGCATTTTTTATAAGTTTAATAGAATTATAATTATTATATTATAACAGAAAATATAATAGTATAATTTTAAATTGTCAGTGGATTGTGATTTTTGTCATTAAGGTTTAAATTTTATTGAGGTATTTCGTATTATTGTTCAGTGGATTGTGATTTTTGTTATTAAGGTTTAAATTTTATTGAGGTATTATTGTTCAATGTTCATATTTAAGATTTATACAAATATTCTTACAAAATTTAAAATTTGATTATCTAAATGTAAGCTCATATAATATAATAATACACATTATACTATTAATAAAAACAAAAATTTATTTACTCAATCCAAACAATCATTAAATAAAAAGAATATAAGATAAATAAACATAACCTACAAACATTGCAATCTATAATTCGAGATTTGATGTTTTAAAACCCTAAAATGGCTTGGATACAATGAATTGTAACATACAATAAGAATAAGGTTCAACCCTCAGCCATTGTTAAGATTGGGGCTTCCTCTGCATTGCAATGACATGACAAAAGCACTGGAATTTCAAATGAATCTATAATGAAGGTGACAGGTGAGAGGATAGAGTGTTAATAAATGAAACGGCTTTGAAGTTTAAGTCTCGGAAATAACATGGAACAGAGGGTTGTATCATTATCATATTTTTACATGGATAACTGGAACATAATTTAACAGACACATTTGAATACAATAATAGATAGATAGGCGACATTAAACAAGCTGTGGACATGAGCTATAAGGAATTTGGCTCTAGAGCATTATCATCTCTGTTCTTTACGTTATTTTAATTGTGTATTAAGGTTGATGCACAATTTTACAGATTGTTTATATTATATTTTAGAAACTGGCCATGAACTATTAAACCAAAATTTAAAGAAAGAATAAACTCATTAATAGTATCTGTGTGCAGGAGAGTGGCATTGGAGGCACTATTGCTTCTTTATTTGGTTAGTGATAGGTTTTCGTAAATCATTCAGACGAATACCATGTTTGAGTTTCTGTTTTTATTTCGAGGATAATTCCGTAGAATTGAAAAGATGAAGTCGGGGGATGGATCTTTGGCTAGTTCTTTTAATGAGGTTTTGAAAAACATTCTATAAAATTAAGAATTTATATATAGTTTGTAAAAGTTCTTTTAATTTTGGAAAAAGTTATATAGTTATTATGATATGTTTTGATTTGTTTATGTAGCATACAGACAGTGTTCCTGATTATATTTATTATTTAAAAATTAAAAGAAAATTAGAATATAACAGCATTTTTTTTAAAATTTTTTAATTAATTAATAAATTAGTCAAAAGTTCATTCTGTGTGTTACATTGCCCATGCTTTTTTTGAAAGGATTCAGATTTTTGTATAAGAAAATATCAAAAACCAATCAAAAAAGTAAAAAAGACACTCATAAGAAAAACAACGTAATTTATAAAATCATTGTTTAAAAGAGTTTTTAAGGAAGAGCACCAGGTCCATGTTCCAATAACCATCACTCCTTGGCACCCACCCCTAGATACTAATCTTAAAGAAACTAAAAAAAATAATAACTAAAATGTCATTGATAAATTTCAGATGTTATTGGAACTATGTTATCTATTGGTGCTCTTCCCCTAGCCATTCACATTTTAACTCTTTTTTTTTCATAATTGATCTATTTGAGCATGGCTTTTACTAGGTCATTTGTGGATAACTACAAGGTCATTTGTGCATAAGTATTGATAATTTTAAGTGTACAGTTATAGTTATTGAACATCTTTAAACAAGAATTTGACAACAGTTTGAAATGTGAACTTTTTGATCCTTACTTGCATAATGATATGCATAATGATATGCAGAACAATAACTATATGCAAAGAAAGCTAATTTACCCTTTAAAATATGTAAAAACACAAAGTTAACTATAACAACAAGGACAGATTCAGTACCCTAATTACAAGAATGATTTGAAGTACGTTTGAAGAAGCACAGATTCCGGCAACTACAATCAATAGATACATCATTCATTAAGAAAGATTATGATAATATTGATACTATTTTCTTTTTCGTTCCTTAAGATTGCATTGGTTGCAATTTTTTGAGACACTAAAGCTTTCGTTCTATTCTGGTAAAAGAAAAGAAAAAAAGGAAAGGTGACCGATTTATTATATCTTTCTTAATGATGTTCCGTATGAATCTCACCTGAGAAGTCCCTTCCGACTTTGCAAGAAATTGAAGCCGTTTCAATTTATCTCGATACTCCACAAGCTTCAAAAACTCTGCATAGATTTCACACTTCTCATCATCTTCACGTAGCCCATCCAATGCTTCTTTAAGAGTCTCCACTGCAACAAACTTCCACCCATCTTCAGTTCGGCTCTGCAATTCATGGTAAAGATGAAGGAAAGGCCATATATCATTTGCCTTCGGTCGGACCATGTTTGCAACATGTGCTTGAATCTGCGCAAGAAACGCAGAACCCACAAAGACCCCATATATTCTATTTGTATCGTGTTTCTGCAACCTACCCCTGATATCATCTCTAGTCACGAGCTTAGCTAATTTGAGAGCAATGTCGAATGGTAGACTACGGTTGTCCACAATCTGTGTGAGAGCATGGCGGCCTTCATCTGAACTAAGATAAGAGATGAGATGGGTTGTGGGGATCGCATCTTGGTCATTTAGCCATCTCTCAATTTGACCTGCAGATTGTAGGTGAGATGTGTGGAAGCGATTATTACTCCTAAATGACTGTTTGCAGTCATTTCTATTCTGCTCTCTTTTATCCCTTGACGGCCTCCGCCTTCGTCGATTCTTTGAACCAGACATGGACGTCTTCTGCCGATAGCACAAGCCTGATAAAGAACAGCAGTAATACACACAGAATTACACAGGAGACAAGATACACAATGAAAACAAACAGAGGATTGGAGGAGAGACAGAGGAGAAACCCATAAAGGGGCTCTACTAAACACAGGCCCTTACAATTGAATTCGGAAGATACATAGAAGACTCTAGATAAGAGCTAGTTACAAACTTAATGATGGGCAGTTGAAACAGTGACTGAAGTCTCTAGAAGTCACTGTGTGCAGGAATTTTCTGGAACACAGAAGTTCCTAGAAATGTCTAGAGGATAATTTATCTCCAACATCCCTCCATAAATTAATTATCGAATTGTTTTTTGATATCCCCTCATAATTGAATTAGGATAGGTCCATCCTAGACTCGAGCCTTTTTGGGTACCCATTTACAACGAATTTTGTTTCCCCTAATCACTTTGGGTTTTCACAGTTTACCCTTAATTGATTCGCTACAAACTTCACTTTTACAATAACTTTTGAGTTTTTAACCGGTAGAGACTTCAGACGTCACTGTTTCAACTACCCATCATTAAGTTTGTAACTAGCTCTTATCTAGAGTCTTCTATGTATCTTCTTATAAATTCAATTGTAAGGGCTTGTGTTTAGTAGAGCCCATTTAATAAATGGTTTCTTCTGTCTCCTGCGTCTCTTCTCCTCTCTATTTCTGTGTTTGTTTCTCCTCTGTATTTATGCTGTTTTTTATCATGGTATCAGAGCCAATGGTACATGATCAAAAGATCTTGGAGAGCAGGAAGATTCAGAGCTGAAGGATTCAGAGGGGGCAGGACTGTGTGTTGTAGCTTGTAAAATTCTTCACTCTGTTTATGTCACTGTCTTTATCAAGTGTTTTGTGAAATTCAGGGCTATGTGAAATATTTGTGCTGAGCAAGAGTTTTCTGAGAAGTTGCTTTTGGAATCTTTAAGGAGCCATTTCACCTCCTCTGCAGCTAGTGACCCCGTTCACATATTTTCTAAAGCTGAATGTGAGCTTTTGAGTGTCTTTCTTGGTCAGAGAAGAAACAAAGAATCGTTCTAGTTATATCTTTCAGCGTTACACAACAAGATACAAAATGGGGGGCTTCGGCCCTAGCTCACCCGGTCGTGGATCGCAACTTAAGGCGTGGGTATGCTCCCCATGGTCTTGAGTTCGAGTCCCCGGCTGTGTTAACTCTGTGTGTGTTTCTACCTTGTGAGTGGGTCGTACACACTGGGGGATTAGTCTTGCTTCGGCAAGGACACCTCCAGATTCCACGATAGTGAATATAAAAAAAAGATACAAAATGGGTAAAAGTTATTTGAATTAAAGGTGTGCGGGTCTCGTATAAGCAGTTAAGATTGAGAAATCTTTTGTTTGTGAGCACCTGAGATTAATTAAGCATTCAAGTGTGTACGGCAAAAGACTATGTGGCATACGGTGCATTGTCGTTCGTAACTCTTTGCTCTATTACAGGACGGGTGAAATTACTACAATAAATACTCTTTTGCATTTTACTCCATTACTGTAATATTTCATGCGTGTGGAACGTAAATTGTATTAATGTGCCAAGGCACCCAGATAATCTTGTATAGAGAGGCTCAAATAGATGTTGTACGGGATGGTGCGCACGCACTCCAAAGTCTTTTCCATTCATTTTAGTAGATTTTCATATCTTATGAGATTTTGTATAGAGGGGTTCAAATAGTTGTTGTACTGGAAGTCTTTTCTATTCATTTTAGTAGATTTTCATATTTGATGAGATTTTGTTATTTTTTGATTTGATTGTGTGAAAGTTTTTGCATCAACATTTCATCATGGAATAGGTACTAGGGGAAAGGATCTAATAGTTGTGCACCTTAATTTCGCACTTCTCAAAATCTTACGTGGAAATTTCAAATCACTCCGATTTTTGTCCCCTGCTTGTAACTAAGGTTTTAGGGCCACATCAACATGTTTTTTGCCAAGGTGTCCAAAACAACCCAAAAAAAAGTGAGACCAATAGGTGTGCAAAAGGGCCCCAAATCTTGTGCACCTGATGTGGCATCACATGATTGGTTACTTTTCACAACAAATGGTAAATTTCATTCAATTATTGTTACTTATCATACAACTATTGGCGCAATGTTATACAAAGGTTGGACATTAAATCAGCAAGTATTGGGGTATTAAACCAACAATTTCTATCACAAGAATTGGAACGCGCTCAACTACTGGGTCCTTTCCCCTACATGGTCTATCATTAGGATATTAGAGAGCAAAAGGATAAAAGGATCACACAATGAAATTCAAATGTAACAATTGAAAGTCTTTTGAATCCTCTAAAATTAAATTTGTAAGGCCAGACTCCCATGGAAAACATGCAACAATTGAAAGTCTTTTGACTCCTCTAAAATTTGTAAGGTCGAAGTCCCATGGAAAACATTAATGGTGTTGTTTGACATTTATATAAGAATATTTTAAGCTTAAGCTTAAGTTAAGTCTTTTGATCTCATGAATTTTATGGTACAATTTAAGTTAAGTTTAAGCTTCAAAATTTGTAGTCTTATAGATTTTATATTTTGTATATTCATAGTAATTAAAAAGCATTAATTGATAGGGGATGAAAAACTTTCGATGATTGACAAGTGACATAAAAAATTATAATCGAGTGAGAGAAATTCCTAGCCCCACCCCAAATGCATCTCCTTAAAATCACAAGTTAAAAATTAGGGTTTCCTATTTACGAAGAAAATATCATTAAGAAAATATTCTAATTAATAATATAACAATTTATTTTTGTGTCATGTCACCCCTACTTCATAAAAATAGTTCAACAAGCCCTCCATAGGACCCCACCTTAAGTAGATTGTGACTATTTTAGTTTCCCTAAGTTTTGTGTTGTTATGAGAAAGAAGATCTAATCATTGTGTTGGGTAGGTTACACATAATTAGGGGCCTCCACCTTTTTTAGGTTCCTAATAAATGATGTGATCCCAATAGATACCCTTAACATTGTCCCTTTTGACTAGTTGATATGTATAGGATTTTAATATGGATGAGTTGCTTTGTGAGTCTTAGTTTAATAGTGTATAATTTTATTTATGTAATTTAATAATGGTTGAGGTATCAATTAATCTTTTAAACAATTTAATTGTGTTTGACATTTGAGGAATAATATTTCATTTTTAAAGAGAATTTTTTTTCTATTTTTAAAGAAATAACATCTTTAGATTGTTTTAATTAATTTAATTCTAATTATAATATTTTCTAGTCACTGGTCCATTTCATTCTGATTGATGTGTGACTATAGACTTTAAAAAAATCATACACACAATTTTCACAAAAAATCTCTCTTTTAGCTCATTAAGGTATAGTCTGACTTGTCTCTAGGGCATGGAAGCGTGTGCTACATTTTCCTTACCACTCCAATTGAATTAAGTGGTTGAACAAGTACATTGTGTCCACAAGTTCCTTCCTTAGACAACATGACAAGCAAAGGACAAGAAATTAAAAAATCTCAACAATAGTGTGACAAATAAATTCCAACACATCTCTCCTCTCTCCTCAACTTGAGGACATCCCTTTTAGCACAACTTAAATTTTTGGCCACTAATCTTAAGAAAAAAATCAATCTCATTGAAATCCATGAAGATAAGTGTCAAATTTGAGTTTACCTACATTAGCTCAAGATCATAGTTAACTCCCAAAGGACCTATTCAATCCCTCTTTAGTTAAGCATGTGAATGAGCTTATCAAATCCATTAAAAACTCACATAGTTGTCTCTATTAGCTAGTTAACATATCAATGTCTATTTTAAACCATTATTTAAACTCATTAAATCAAACAAGTGTCTAAAAGATGGGCCCAAGACTACATGAACATATGGTTTTCATTGTGTTTGTCATCGTCTCAAAATATTTGTGATGCATTGCATAATTCTAAGGAGATATGTAAAAAATGTCTAGTGATAAAGCATCAGACCTTGATGGATTTGATTGTATATTTTGTGAAGTCAATTAATGGTTTGTTGGACCTAATTTGTTTCAAGTCTATAAAGAGGCTCTATACAATAGTATTTTGAAAAATACCACTAACAAAGGTAATACCAATGTTATTTCCAAGTCTAGTAACATAAGGCTCATTACAAGTGTGATAAGTCCATCACTTTGTTAAATGTCACCCATTAGATATTTGCTAAATGGCATGCACTTTATTTTCATGTACTCCTAAATTTAATTGTTAGATTAAATAAATCATGGTTCATTAAGTGTAGATATATGGTAGATAATATTGTTACTTTCTACAAAGAATTGAAATGAGCTCAACCTCTTGAAAATGGATTTTAATCCTTAAGCATTACTTTGAGAATAATTATGATTATGAATTAAGCAATATTACATTTTCCCATACTCGCGACATTAGACTTTGGAAATTTCTTTCTCTCCTCAAATCAAACCCTCTTTGTTGATTCAACCATTTATTTCTTCATCAATAAATACAAATGTGAATGTTGTTAGATTTTATGTCCTCTATCAAAAAAGGTTGTTCACTTGCTTATTCTCTTTGTATTCTAGCTATAATAATCTTTTGGTTATCTCCTTAAATGTACAATAAAACACAACAATCCCTAAAGATTTTATAAATGTGGTAGCAAGAAAAGTGGAATTGAACTTGGGGAAAAATCTACAATTAAAAGCTTGTTTGAGTCGAAGTATAATTAGGATGGATGACCCCTTGGTAATTCCTAGTAAGCTAAGTTAGTTGAATCTTAGTCAAATTCTATGGTTAAACACACTCAAGTCAAAGTAGTACTAGGATGGGTGACCTCCTGGAAATTCTAATTCTTTACCTCAGTGAGTGTCACATAGATGCAATGAGTGTTAAGTTCACCATTTATGTTTATGATAGATGGGTTCATGTGAGCTAGTATTCATGAAATATGGGTCAATCGTTTTGACATAAAAAATACATGATTGAATCTTTTTTTTTTAATCCTAGTTTGACACACTGAAATATTTATCCTACTTTTAATTGATGAGATAAAGAGGCTCTTAACAAATAGTCCATATGGGATAACACTCACTAGTGGTTTTCAAAATAGGGTGAAAAGGTAAGTGGGTTCAATCTTGGGGGACGATACATGGTTCAACATGTTTGAGTTAGAGTAATATGTAGATGAGTGACCTCCTAAAAAGTCTTAATGTTTTACCCTTGGGAGCATCACGTAAATGTAATTAATGTTAAGTGGACCATTCATTTTTATGAGATATGGTTTCATGTGAACCACTACTCATGAAATATTGGTTAAAAAGTTTGACTAAAAAAATACAATATTGAGTCCTAATAAAAAGTCATAATTTGGCACATTGTGAAAAATGCCTCCTATTTTACAAAATAAGACTTATTCAAGAGAATCATCTACCCATCTTAAATAGTCATCCTTTTATTCAACACTTTGTAGATAATCCATTCTCACGTTCATTGAGAACAAAAATTCCCTTTCCAAAGCCATGTCTTATCTTGACACTTTCAACAAAGTTTTGAGATCTAACCTAGTATGGAATAAGAGTTCATGTTAACAACAAAGCATGCTTCATTTTTGACATTTGAGCTTCAAAGATCATATTTATAAATAGAAAGGGAAAAGAGGAAATGATTAAGTTCCTTTGATTTCTCGTATCTTTTCAAATCTCTTATTTGACCCATTAATTATATATATTGCAACATCCTAAGAAAAAGTTGCTTGTTAAATCACAAAGCCTCTTTTCTTGGTTGATAATTTTTATGTTTATACTAAAGTTCTTGATCTACCTTATTTATTACTCCTCATGTTGTGATCCCTATATAGTAGACTATGAAAAAATTTCTAAGTTACTTCATAATTTCCTTGGGTTAATACCAAGTGAACTTGAGAATTTCACATAAATGCTTGGGAAATTTATTGCCTTTTGCAAGATACATGGGTAACATGGGTAACGAGTATATCATTGATGTTCATAGATACAATATTTCACTTTACACCATATATATTTTTAAATCCCATCATAGGGAAAAGAGGCTTAGAAAATTATCTTTAAACATTTCATCTCTTTTGGTCTACCTTACAAAAAAAGTCTTGAGTAGGAGTTGGATTCACACAACCTAAATAAAATTACTAGCTTATTTATTACTATAGCATTCAAAAAGACTTTTAATCCAATGAAACCATTCCTCCAATGGTTTAGGGATGAGTTGAGGGCTATTATTTCCCTTATACTCTTCATCGCACGATAAATTTATACATGGTGACAAGTTGTACACACTAGAAGTTAATAAAATTTATATAGTGGTGTCCAAAAATTAAGATCTACATCTTCCTTTAATGATTTAATTCTATCTATAACTAAAGAAGGCACATCATCTCCTATCAATAATTCTTTCTTATAGGATGGTTGGGGTTCATTGGACTTTACACCCACCTTTTGTAAAAAATATGAAGTCGCCAAATTCAAATCCAAAGCATCATTTAAGGAACCTTGCTTCTCATTTGTTCAAGCTACTTCTAAATCCATTCCAACTTCTTCTTATAAAAAAAATCTTGATGAAGGTTGGAACTCTTTAGACTTCAACCCATACGGTTCAATTGAATCTAAGATTGAACCTTGTCATCTTAACATCTTGTTGGTGTAAATTATGTCTCATAATTACACTTTACTTAAGTTGACTTAGCGAAATACATTTCATAGTAGTTTGGATATGAAACACTTAGGGAAGTGTGCACATAGGGAAGTTGCTTGTAGGAGAAATTCCACCTTTTGTGGTTTATTTTGTTTTTACATTCCACCTTCGGTGGGTGATCCGCTTCTTGTGAAATACTTTATTATTTCTCCTACCTACCCTTGTTTCTCATTGGGACACATGTCATGATTGTGTGCTCATGTATCCATATGGCCTTGTCTTTATAAGCAAGCTTATTTTCATTGCATTGGTTGATCCAATTGATGGTAAATGCATCTTGATTAGAATACAGTTTATTCTTATCAATATTTTGTATCTCTTTTGTGCTATTCATTGTTCTCTTTATCTTGGCTATTTTTGACAAATTCTTATATGGTATCAAAGCCAATGGGGCTTCATTGAGTAGTCTATTTGGAGAGATCTTGGAGTATTCATTTTTTGGATTTGGAGAACAGTGCATTTTGGGGCATCCGACATCAATTTTGACCTCATCATTGAGTCCGGGAGGTTGTTTCCACAACTTTTGAATGTAAATTTGCCTATTTTTGGTGAAAGTCGTTTTCGAGGCTTTGGAGGAAAAGTTTCCCCTATTTGGGTCGTACGGTATGATTTTTCAAAAAAAATTATTTTTTTGCAAAATTTATTCAATTCATATCTATTTAATTTCATAGTTATTATTATTATTATTGTAAATTTTTTTATAATTTTTTTTCAAAAAAAAAAAAAAAAGTCAATTATACGGGGGTCCCATGACCCCACCCCGTATCGTGTCTTGTTTGTGTATTTTTGGGCCATACTTTTCCCGCCACCTGTTGTTTCATCTTGTCAGTAACCTCTCCCACACTTCTGGTATCCTCTGTGGTTCTTTCGACAACCATCGCCTATACTCGCAATGCCCCTAGCCACAATTTCTAAGCTCAATACCAACCGAGCTTGGTTCATCGCCTAGGCCCTCTTCCTTGCCACATCAGCCCAATCACTATACCATGTGCCCATTCATGGGAGGCCTAGGCAGCGGACCCTACCAAGTCACTATATTGTGTGCCACATCAGCTTGACACAACATCAGCTTGTACTAGACCACATAGGCGTATAGATGCCACATCACACTGACACGTAAGCACCCAGTCATCATACAGATGCCAGTCACAGTACCATGTCATTTTTTTTGTACGGTACAATAAACCATCCAAACGGGCATGTCGGTCTACCGTACAACCATGTCATTGGCAACATTGGATTTTGTACTGACGTGTGGTTCGTACCGATTTGTACATATAGTGCACAGTCGACTGCTGACGTCAGCTTCTGCATGGATGACATCATTATCCGTACAACCACGCAATAGGGTGATTTTTGGCTATGACGACCATATGACCATCAAATTTAATCTTGTAAAATATTGAAATGAGCATTGCGTCAACACATTATTTGAATTTTTGTTAACCCCTCTCCAATGAGGCTTTTCATTCTGCAGTCCAACTTCGGAGGCTCATATCTTGGTCATTTGAAGCCTTTTTTAGTGCATTTTTTTTTATTTGGGCTAAATTTTCGTGTTGTTTGTAGTGGTGTGGTTATTTTCTAATTTTGATGGATAGAATTCAGAAATTTTAGTTTTTCACAACTGTACTTGTCCGGTCCTCGTTTCTGCAACTTCTTAGGCTCTGTTCAGGGTCATACGACCTCCTTTTTACCTCCTTTTTAGGTGTTTTTTTTTTTAAGTGCGTGATTTTTTGTCTAATTCAATCTTATGCTATCATTTTGCAGTGATTGTGAGTATAACTTTTATTTTCAATATATGGTCATTTTTTGCCCATTTTGGCATATGTAATGCTTAGATCTCAGTCAGCTCTTTTGCATTAGTATTTTGAGTTTGATATCTATTTTGGAAATTTGTAAACATTGAAATTAGAAGTCCACCTTGCTTTGTTTTGCAAGTGGCCATTGTAATCACACTAAGTATAAAGTGCCAAATCATCATTTTATATATTTTTTTATTTTTTTTATTTTTTATTTTTATTTTTATTTTTTTTTGGGGGGGGGGGGGGTTCTTTGATTGAGTGAATTTGGGGGGTTGTCTTGTGTGATTTTACATCTCTATATCTTGTGCTCTTTCATTTTATTGCTAGGGTTCTCTTAAATTTCTAGTTTTAACTCCACATCATTATGCCTCATGGAAAATTAAAGCATGGAGCAAGTTAATGGAAAAAGGACTCACTCACTACATAAATGGAACTTGCAGTAGCTCCATCTACTGTACCCGAAGTTTCTCCTCTTGAATCTTGTCCACCTTCCCAAAATAATGTTCAACGAGATTGGGAGGAGGATGATTTCCTTGATTAGCTTCATTCATGCTATAGATTCTCTCTCTCCTCTCTTTCTCATTCTGTTGTGACATTCTTCTCTTTGTATCTCACTTTTTCTATTTGTTGTTCCTTGTGTTGTCTACCTGGGGATGATGCAAAGCATTGAGATCTCTTTTGGTCTCTTCCATGTTGACTCAAAAGACACATGTCCCCTTCTTCCATTGTGCTTGTGGTTCCACTACCTTTGGGGGATGAGGTCAATTCAATGCAAATATATTCATGATATACATATTTATCATAAGAGCATATTGACCCCAGAGTTAGTGGATCCCTTATGTGTTCTATGTTTTGTGACCATTACCCTTTGGTTTGTCCTTTCTTGGGGGCATGTCATTGTGGCAACATGCTTGTCTTTTGGATGCATGCTAACTTAAAGCAATTTCTCCTGATAAGGCGTATGCAATTGATTTAATGTGGGGGCATACACTCTGGTCAATATTTCACTTTAGGGTAAAAGCACAATGTTGTGTCACACTTTTGTAAAGGAACTGGCCAAAGTTGATTCAACTTTTTAAATTGAATCAATAGAATGTGATATATATACTTTGAATTTTAAAATGATGTAAACTAATCAAATGCATATTTTTTTATGCATTTTATGTTAGTAATTTTTTTAAAAAATTAAAAAATATTTGAATATACTTTCTTATAAAGTAAACACTACAATTTAGTTGTTGATAAAATGTTGAAATTGAAGTTACATGAGGCGTCACACTTTTTATAGTAAATTTTACCTTTTTTCTTCAATTTTTTTGTGTATATTGATAACTTGAAACTTTAGTGCAAAAATATATTTTTAACTATTTTTTATGTTTATATATTTTTCAATAAATTTGAAAAGTCGCATGTACTGAAATATAACTCTTTCTATTTGGCGTCACCTATTTTCTTAATTATTTATCCAAATTAGAAAAGAATTATATCATCTTGACATGGACTCTTTTCTCTAGTGCTTTTATTGTTTTCAAAAATTCTTAAATAAATTTTAGTATTTTTCCTTCACAAGATAATCAACCTTATATTTTAGTGTTGATAACCTACTTTCAATAAAAATAAAATATAAAAAATAATTAAAATATTAAAAGATATATACTTTGGAAAATTCACTTATAGATCTACAAAAGGGTATTTTTACATTTCAAAAAAAAATATTATTTCTAAGAGTGAGAGTTCTTGAAACATCGAGTTTTTCAAAATATAAAATAAAATTGGTAATTAGACCCAAAGTGGTATAAAATACACATTTAGTAGACAGTTCCAATTGGAAAAGTTGTTGCCCATTTATTACATAGCTATAATGAATCTCTATAGACCATATGTTGGACTATAATTAATTTTAGTCAAAATTACTTAAATTCACTTGTGCTGATAAGTTGGACTGAAACATGACACAGTTTTGTGCTTTTACCCTTTATGCACACACTATCACATGTCTCGATACTCAAGGTACTTTACAAACTAAGCCTTTTGCTTTGTAATTTGATAGTTTTCTTTTACATGACCCATAGTAAGTAAACCTTACTAGGCTAGCAATCACTATTCTCTCTCTCTCTCTCATGATGTCCCTTTTATCTTGATATTGAAGTAGTAAGATCCTAAATTCTCTTGGGGGCTTGGTGTATCTTGCCTCTTTGATGACTTGATGTAATATTTTCAATTCAAACCTTTGTACTTTATCGAGAGTATGCTTAGTCTCATACTCCCGCTAAAGTGGGGGCTAAATGTAGAATACTAAATGGTACTCCCTTATAAGTTTGTCCTTATTTGGGCCCTCACCTTGGCATTCATCTCCCGAGGCCTGATTAGAGCCTTGATTCTACTCACACCATGCACCAAACTCAATATTTTCAACACCTACACTTTCTCCCCCTAAAATTTGAGTCCTTGATTGGTCAGGACCAGAGCATTGGTGCCTTGGTCCTCACTGACCAGAGTGCCCTCACTCTAGTCCTCCTAATCAAGGGCCATTTTGTGGCCTCTCAATGGAAACTTGAAATGAGCGGGAACCTGGATCTCGTGTCGGCTCATGTCAAAAACTTAATTTGTTTTTCAATCAAGCATGTATAAAAGGAGGTCCACCCCTCTCATTTGATATCTATCCACACTTAACAAATTCAATCAAGCAATCAAGCATGAAAATTCAAGTTCAAGTGAGCAAACAATCAATCTTTTTACAAGCATTGGAGTAGAAGTAAAGTCAAGATTCAAGCATTGGAGATGACATTCATGTTCTATGTTTTATGAAGACTACATGAAACCCTAATTCCTTGTGAAGACAAATAAAACTTCACAAAAGGTATATCATTGGTGTTTAAAACATTTTTAACATTTCCCTAAAAAAGAAATCATTTCCATGACAAGAATTCTGTTACATTTCGATTGTATTTCAAGGTTCATTCCAAAATCAGGGTTTGACCTAAGGCAAACACCTATTCCAAAATAATTTCCCTTCTCTACTATGTGCAGGAACAGGTGCAAAGCTGCAATTTTCAAGATTGACATTATTCACAGAGACAAATAGGTTTCCCTTTGGACGGGGAAAATTTTGAAGGACCAAAGTGATAGGCATTCTGGTCCCGACAATTCAAGACAACCTTCTGGGAACAAATTTGAACACTCACATATTGCTCAAATCCAGGTTTGTGGCTTTGTTTGACGATTGTAGCTCACTGCTTATGCATAATTGCTTCAATTTGAGCACCTTTACCCTAGTTTCAACATTTTCATAATTCAACTTAAAAAGAGGGAATCAAACTCTAACCAGGGAATCTAATCAAAATTCTCAACCCTAACTTAGTTGGATTGAGGCTAGATCTATTGGATTCACCCAAGCTCTTTAATGTAACAGTCCCTAAGAAAAAATATTAGTGATTTTACTACATGATTGGGTGAAACCCTTATATTTTCCACCTTTATACTCACACATTCTCTCCTATCTTTCTTAATTCTCTCTCCCCCCTCCCTAGATCTCTCTCTCTCTCCTTCACTCTCTCTACTTATCTATATCACTTGTCTCCCTCTTCATACATACATCCCCTCACTCACATCCTACCTCTACTTCTATACATACCCCCCCCCCTCTCTCTCTCTCTCTCTCTCTCTCTCTCTCTCCCTTTGTATTTCTCCCACTCTCCCATTCTCCCTCTCTACTTATCACAATCTCACCCTTTCCCTCTTTACTTACATCTATCTCCCCTCTCCCTCACTCCACATACCTCTACCACCCTCCCTCCCTACCTCTATTCATCTACATAAATCTTACTCTCTCCCTCTCTCTCACTCTCTTTGTCCCCCTCTCTCTATGTTTCTTTATCTTACTCTTTTCATCTCCCCTCTCTTTTTTATCTACCTCTCTTTCCATCCCTCTCTATTTTTATCTTCCCTAACTCTCTCCCTCCTTCTCTCCATACTACTCTCTCTCTCTCTCTCTATCTCTCCATCCCTTTGTCTCCCTTCCTCCCTCCTTCCCTCTCCATACTTTCTCTCCAACTACTTATTTCTATATACCCTCCCTCTCTTTTAATACCTCTCCTTCCCTCCCTCACTCCAAATCTCCCCTCCACTTTTGACTATTTCACCTCTTTCTACCTCTCTCTGTCCCTCCCTACCTCTCTATATATCTAGGTATTTAAATAAATAGAGTACAAGGGGAGTGTAAGAGAGGTAGGTAGGTATAGATAAGTAGAGATAAAATTAAAGAGGGAGGTAGAGAAATAGGTAGGGAGGGAGAGATGTGTAGGTTGAAAAAGAGGTGAAAGAGAGAGATATGATATTGATAGAAGTGGCAAGGGAAGGTTTAGGAGATGGAGGAAAAGATAGAAATAGAGGTCTTGTAGGGAGGTGTGTGTGTGTGTGTGTGTGTGTGTGTGTGAGAGAGAGAGAGAGAGAGAGAGAGAGAGGTGGAGAGGGAAGGAGAGGGATAGAGAGAGGTGAGATAGACAGAAGTGGATGGGTGAGTTGGAGCGAGAGAGGGAAGGAGAGGTATTTCAAGAGAGGGAGGATAGATAGAGATAAGTAGTTAGAGAGAGAGAGAGAGAGAGAGAGAGAGAGAGAGAGAGAGAGAGAGAGAGAGAGAGAGAGAGAGAGAGGATAAATAGTAGTATGGAGGGAAGGAGAGAGAGTTAGGAGAGATAAAAGTAGAGAGAGATGGAAAGAGAGGTAGGTAGAGAGAGGGAGAGGGGAGATAAAGTATTAGGATGGAAGATAAATGGACAGAGAGAGAGGAGATAAATAGAGAAAGGGAGAGGGGAGATAGAGAGTATGGGTAGATGGATAAATAGAGAGGCAGAGAGAGGGAAGAAGGGAGGGATGTAGTCCATAAAGATAGAGGTGAGAGGGAGATTTTTTTTGAGAAATAGAGGTAGGTAGGGAAGCAAGGAGAGGTATATATAAAGAGAGGGATAGGCGAGATAGATATAAGTAGAGATAGAAGGGGAGAAAGAGGAGGGAAAGAGATCTATGTAGAAAAATAGAGGAAGGAGTGAGAGGGAGGTATGTAGAGAGAAAGAAGGGTGAGAGAGGTAGAAATATATTTCTAGATCTTTGGGTGCAGAGGAGAGTGAGATAGAGAGAGGTAGAGGGGAGAGAGAGAGTGATAGGGAGAGATATAGGTATAAAGCTCATGGGAGACAAAGAGATTGAGATAAAGATAAATAGAGAGGGAGGGAGTGAGAGAGAGCGATTTATGTAGATTTATAGAGGTAGGGAAGGAGGGATGTAAAGAGAGGGAGAGGGTCCGAGATAGATATTAGTACAGAGGGAAAGGTTGAGAGTGAGATAACTGGAGAGACAACATAAGAGAGAGAGAGAGAGAGAGAGAGAGAGAGAGAGAGAGAGAAGAGAATGCGAGTGAGGTAGGTAGAGAAGAGAGTGAAGATACAAAGTAAAACAGTGAGAGATAGATTTAGAGATTGGGGAGAGAGGAGAGAATGATATAGAGAGACGGGGGAGAGAGGGGGAGAGTGATAGGAAGAGAGATAGGTCTAGAGAGAGAGAGAGAGAGAGAGAGAGAGAGATCTTAGTAATTATTCCAATTTGTATGTCTAAGAAATTATAAGATCTAGAGCTCGGGGAGAGAGGAGAGAGTGAGATAGAGAGGAAGAGATGGAGAAAAAAGAGAGACATAGGGAAATAGATAGGTTCAGAGCTTGGTGATACAAAGAGTGTGCGATAGAGAGATAGCAAGAGAATGATGATAGGAGCCTACTTATTATTGAAATTTGACTGAGTCTGAAAAATTATATGATCTCCTAAAATATAGAATCTGTATTATGACTCTTAGAGATTTGAAACCATTCTCAAACATCCTACTAATATATACATAAAATATAACTTAAAGTATAAGAAAGCTAAAAGGTAAATAGGAAAAATAAAAGATAGAGAAAATATAACTTATACTTTATGTATATATCCCGACAAAAAAAAACTAAGGGAAGGCCAAAGGAATTAGTATCTAAGGCCATGTTCCTTTTCTATCTTAATGTAAGAAAAACGCACGTACATGTTTTGCTCAATAACCATAACACATACATGTTATAATGTGTGATGTTTTTTTCTCATAAAAGTGCGTATGCATATTTTAAATAATGCATATGCATTCTTAATTAAAATAACACATACATGTTTTTCCTTTTAATTAGCCTTGGATGACAAGCCTTAGGCTTAAGAGCTTCCTTTCCCTTCGTTTTACATGTTTTCTTCTTCCAATCTAGTTTCTCCACTTCATCATCATTAGGTTTACACATTATCAAGTGGACATTTATAAAATTACCACCATAATTTCACATGTTGTCTTAGCTATCTAACCATATATTTTTTTTTTAGATTTGAATAGTTACATTAACATATTAATTTATAATTTCTTTTACCAATGTATCCAGAGTTCTCTAAGACATATATTTACTATTTTTTTAATAACTTTTGAACTACTTGTTAAAATTTGAAACAAATTATATATTATTGTTCTACACTTTATTCTTTACACCTAAAGAACAAATAAAAAAATTCAATTATTTTTGGTGCAAGTTATGTGACGTGCACAAATAGGTAACTGATTTTCAGAATGCATCCACTTCAAAAAATCAAATAAAAAAAAACTCAACAAAAAATTAAAAAAAAAAACACAACTTCTTGTACTTACTCTTAACTATCTTTCTACCAAAGAATTTTTTAAAATACTAAATGCAATTATAATGTTTTTGACACACACACGAAACACTATGTTATGTTTTGTTGAAAAAAAAAAAGAGAACGCTTTTGTGTGAATGAAAGATTTGAACCCCATAATCTTATCCAGTTTTTGAAAAACTCTAGTAGTTCGAAAACTAGATTCAAAGAGCTACAATTCTTGTTCTTTTGGTATCTTCAAATTTTGAGTGGACTAGTCTCAAATGTTTCCTCCAAGTTCAAGTTTAGCTGATTTTAGAAAAAAAAAGTGGCCACTTATACCCCCCCTTTTTTTCACCATCTTGGTGTACTTAACCCCAAGCTAACCTTCTTGATAGTTTTGGAGGGCTTCCAGACATGGATTTGCATTGAAGGAAGCACTGGAATCCAACTCCCACGAATATTTTGTAGTGTCACTTAATGACAAGATCAGAACACCTCCATCCTTTTTATATGCGGTGTTGGCTTTGTTCTCCTTTATTTGTTCTTGTGCCTTTTTGTATTGTTGGTGTTGGAAATAAGCCACACCTGGACCGATGATGGACTGGTCCAAGAGGGGCCAGTAGCTCAGTGGTAGAGTACTCCAGCAGTGTATGGAAGGTCCTAGGTTCGAGTCCTAGCTGGTCCATGTCTCAACATGGTATTAGAGCTAGGTCCAGGCTAGGAGCCCCAAGCACACGAGAGGTGTGGCTTAAGGGGGGAGGGGGGCGGTGTTGGTGTTGGTGTTGGAAATAAGCCACACCTGGACCGACGATGGACTGGTCCAAGAGGGGCTAGTAGCTCAATGGTAGAGCACTCCAACAGCGTATGGAAGGTCCTAGGTTTGAGTCCTAGCTGGTCCATGTCTCAACATGTATGACCAACAATTCTTGTTAGTATGTCTGGATTTATCAAAAAATCAACCACCCCCTTTTCTGCCTCTTGAATTTGATCCTCTTGTAGATTTGGACCTTCTCCTATTATTAGTTATGCATCTATCTTGAGGCCTTCCCCTATTGCCAAAAAATAAGGAGTCACCATATGAGGACCCTTGATTTTTTCTCCTCATATCTTCCCTCAGAAGATTGCCAACTGCATCATCAAAAAATGTGTATTCCTTTGATGGATACCAAAGTGTTGATCACCATCACTACACATTCCCAACTATCTAGTAGAGAACCCAATAGCAATATGGCTTTGATAACGTTATCCAAATTTATGCTCACCAAAATCAATTAGCTAATCTGAGTATTAAATTCATTGAGGTGATTCGACATAATCCCTCCTTCCTTCATTTTTAAATTGTACAATTTCTTCATTATGAAAATTGTATTAGAAGCCAAAGCCATCTCATACATTCTAGAGATTTTGTCCCATAATTCCTTCGATGTCTTTTCAATTGAAACATCAAAAAGAACATTGCTGGATAACAAAAGGAATATTGTTTCTCTCTCTTTCTTATCCAATCTCTCTCATTCCTCATCAGCCATCATAGTTGGCTTCTTGGAATTCCCTTCCAGCCTGAATGAGAGATCTTGTTTGATAAACAATGATTCCATCTACACCTCCCATATTTTGAAGTTCCACCCTAAGAATTTATCCATTCTCCATTTATCCACTTCCTCCATTTTTTTAGAAAATTCTTCGCTAATTTCCAAATAGCTTCTCCATCAAGCTTAGATACCAATTGTTGATTATGAATTACTAATAAATTCTAATGCAGAATCAGAAATAAGGAACAAAAACATACAATCATAAACATGCAAGATAGAATCTGTAGTGGTTCACCATAAAGGCTATATCCACTTTCAAAGTAGGGGAAATATTTGTATTAATATCTTAGTTTATTCTTATATACAGTTACAAGCTTCAACTCTCCAATTACTTAATGAATTAAATTATCCTTACAAATTTAAATAATTAATGATATCAGATTTCCACAATCCATAATTTGATGTAAATCTAATTTTTGGATTTGATTGTATAAAACTTTTACACAATCGAATTTAGAAATTAGATTCATATCAAATTTTAATAAGCTTTCAAATAGAATTTGAGAGGATAAATTATTAGAGGGAAAAGTTATGATGATAGTTGTGTTCCATATCGAACAATTTGATGATGCTAAGTGGGATGTGCTAAAGGTGGTATGATTATGTTGAACCTATGACAAGATTGAGAGGGGGGATGAATCGGTGGATCTCTACAAAACTGATCTATCAAATTTTAAGCAATATTTAACCATTATAATACAATACTAAAAAATATCAACCATCAACACATGAACACCATATTTACATTGAAAACCCAACAAGGAAAAACCACTGTGAGAATCATACTCACAATATGAATAAAATTTATTACAATGTTTTAAGCTCACTAACAAGGAACACCATGCACCTGATGGACTTAAAAGACTAAGCGACACTAATTTAGGGCAAGATACATGGATTTGCACAAATAAAGCTCACCACTTTAGGGCAAGATACAAAGAGCTGCCAAGAGACATGTTGTCTTCCAGCAACAAAAAAAAACAAACTGATATGAATCCCCTAACTATGAAATTATCCGTGAACCTTTGTGTCAAGTGACCAATATCATGGATCCGTATCATACATCAACCACTATCTTAGAACACTGTCAAACTGAATATATCACCATCAAACTTCTTCACAAACTGCCTTTTGCACATCCATAATATCAAATCTGCTTTTACATCATTCATTTTCACTACACAGGAATTCACACTCCATCCCTACATAACTCATATATCTGTGCTTCTTAAATACAAGTTAAATCATCAAAAACCTAGTTGAGGATTGACCATAAACAAAGTATACAATATTACATAAAAGAAGCTACCCAGACCAAAAATACCCAATGTGGTCCACTCTAGGAGAAAGAGGGGAGTGAAATCCTTCAAAAAACATCCTTCTAAGTCAAATCCAATGTATCGCATGTGCAGTAACACATCCTCTGAATTTGACACCAAACATAACATGTAGATAAGCAATAAAAACTTAGTAACCAATTGGCCAAGAAATTTTCTAATACAAATTACAAATACGAACCTTCACACACTATGGTAACACCTATAACAATATTCTAACTCAACCTCCAATGCATATTCAAACTAAAAAGTATGATCCAATCGAGATAATCTAATTGAGCACACTGAAAAACATAACATAACTAAACATACCAAAATAGACCAACATAACTCACTTGCGAAACAAAAACACCACTATAGAATTGAACTAAAATACTGCATGAACCAAATAAACATGTCCACCAAATCGCAACACAATATTCCACATACCCGAAGGCCACCAAGCACTTTTTGGACCACTCTAATAGATGCCCTTACTATAAAAAAATAGCAAGAACAAACTTCTACAATCTGTGAACTAGAAAGCTAGATGATGCAACATTCGTAGATCATAGACAATATATTCAAAACCACAAAACATAGCCTTCACCATCCAAAGGAATGCAAATATTTTTACCACTAGAGCATTAAATACTCTTTCTTGCATAGTGAACTTGCCACAACTATAACTTTCTAGAGATACTTCATCAACACAAATTCAACAACAACACCAGACAAAGAAACTTGCATCAAACTCAACAACAACAACAAAAAGAGAAACTTGCAATTGAACAAGATCATATCTAGACCAAACTTCATCTAAATAAACAAGTTTGACATCAATGAGAACGTAACTTAGATTTCTAATAGATTATACTATGCAAAATAGATGCTGAAGATCCACGAAGACAGAATGATGCTTACCATGCATTTTGAGAGATATCATTTAGAGAATTTTACCTTCCATCTTTCAAAATGGGAGATGATCAACATGTTGAAGAATGGAGGATTGTGTGGATTTTGATTTGTAGAGAGTATATTGGATATGTATGGTGTTTGTTGATAGTGAGGGATGATAAAGGGCAACATTTATATGGCATCAAAATGTACTGTTGATCATATTTTTTTATTTTATTAAATAAAAAATAGTATTCTAATTTATTTTAATTTTTAAATATGAGAAATGGTACATTCTAATCCATGCATAGGCAGTTTCAATTATATGGGCACCTATATGAGATTTGTGCTTAGATCTAAATGCATGTCAGGATTTAATAGTGATTGCCCCTAGTCATGACAACAGTTGTTGTCTAACAAAACAAGTAGGTTCTTTATAATGCAATCCATGGATAGGGTAGTAGACATGCTAGAGTTTGAGGTGGAATTTGTATGGAGGTCATGCATGTTAGTGCACTTATACAAGTATTTGTACGCATTTGTATATAGGGGTGGAAGGAGTATTGGTTGCATCAATCCAACTATGATTATGGACTTGGGAGAACATTGTCATTGGTAAGCTAGAGTAAGTACATGTAATGCATGAACAAGATGATCCCATAATTTATGGCTAAATGATAGTGTAAGGTGGGTAGGGCCAAATCAAAGATGTCACTTCTATAGGTGTGCTATTAATGAGCCATAGCCAGGGGACATGACATGGAGACCTTATCGAACATAGTTTTGGTTAGTGGCGGACCTAGTATTCATGGACTTATATAGAGGCCATCCTATAACATAGAGAGATTTGTCATTTATTATATCTATATTTTTACTTACTTCAATACAATAATCTTTATTGTTAAATTAAAATAATTTTATTTTTTGTTAATCTTGGGACATGAGAAGTCAATCCTATACTGCTTGAAGTCTACCCTCAAATTTTGAAATTTAAACTCATTTTTAACTCCTAGCCATTTCATTTTTACCTTGATTCAACTTGGCACATGTTTTATGTGATTTATTTCTCATGTATTGGTATTTAAAGACATTCAATGTCCACTCATTTATCTTTGATTATTATTTGTATATCTAAGAGGTCATTCCAAAAATATATCAATCTGGAGCACTAAAAGAAACCTAAATTTTACCTCAGTCATCCTAGAATATTTGAATGAGCGTCGTTTTCAATCATTTCTATAACCATATGGCTAGTTTGATCAAGGGGGTCGTCTTAGATGAACTTGGCCATTGAGATCCAATGATTTTCCCAATGTATTTGAAAATATTACTAAGCTTTACCAATCAATGAAGATGAGAGATCACAACAAAACATGCAAAACATGCATTGCATCAATCTATTATTAATAGGTTGACTTGGGCTCAATTTTGTGATGCTTAAAATTAATCTATCAAATTTTAAAGTAACACAATTTGAATTTCTACTTCCAATTTATATAAAATAATATTTTTAAACTATAATCAAAATAACAAATCCTTCAAAATATCAAAATTAAGAATGCATTTATTTCTAATATTTTACTAAAACTATAAAATAAAATAAATTTTAGTAAATAAAATATCTCTTAATTAAAAAAAATCTATTTCTTAAAAATTAATAAAACAATTAAAATAAAATAATTCTATACATAAAAAAATAAAAAATAACATAAATAAAATAAAATCACTATTAAATAAATCTATGATAAAATAAAATAATTCTTCAATAAATAAAATATATTTTATTAATTAAATGGAATTAGCTTTCCATGATATATGAATGTTAAATGCCAAAAGTTTACGGATTAAATTATATGTATTTTCTCATTGCAGTTCCAATCGCACCCAGTGATGATGGAGTAAAAAGAGAATGAATTGCAAATAAAGTTTTATAAAGTAAAAGATAAAAAAGTAGAGATAGATCATTAATTAAATAAAAAGTAACTTTAATTATTTAAATCAATTGATTACTTATTAATGTAAAAGATAATTTATGTAAATGTCTTTGTTTAGTATTTTGTGGAGTCTCAACACTTTTTGGTTTCATATTATAAATTTAGCATGGTTTCCTATATAATTTTTATTAAAATAATCTGACAATACTTTTCTTTAAAAGATATATATAATTTTATTTTATTTTAATTAGACTAATAACGCATGTCGGTCTAATACTGCTATACTTTTAACTCTGATTTTCATTTATGATCCGTGTTGTTAATGCTCTAAACGCCTAATTTAAGAACTGGTCGACACTACTTTTTCTCTAAATCTATCTGCTACTTATTGAAAGAAACTTGTTAATATAAAATTCTGTTACATGCTTGGAGTTGTTATGAAACAAAAAAATCTTACCTGAGAAGCCTCTTCCGACTTTGCAAGAAATTGAAGCCGTTTCAATTTATCTCGATACTCCACAAGCTTCAAAAACTCTGCATAGATTTCACGCTTCTCATCATCTTCACGTAGCCCATCCAATGCTTCTTTAAGAGCCTCCACTGCAACAAACTTCCACCCATCTTCAGTTCGGCTCTGCAACTCATGATACAAATGAAGGAACGGCCATATATCCTTTGCCTTGGGTCGGACCATGTTTGCAACATGGGCTTGAATCTGCGTAAGAAACGCAGACCCCACAAACACCCCATATATTCTATTTGTATCGTGTTTCTGCAAACTGCCCCGGATGTCATCTCTAGTCACGAGCTTAGCTAATTTGAGAACAATGTCGAATGGTAGACTGCGGTTGTCCACAATCTGTGTGAGAGCATGGCGGCCTTCATCTGAACTGAGATAAGAGATGAGATGGGTTGTGGGGATCGCATCTTGGTCATTTAGCCATCTCTCAATTTGACCTGCAGATTGTAGGTGAGATGTGTGGAAGCGATTATTGCTCCTGGGCGCGGATTTCCAGTTAGCGTTTCTGCTGTTTAAATCATTCCTGTTCCGCTGTCTGTTGCCCTTGAATGGCTGGTACCTGGACTGTGACTGTGAACCAGACATGGAGATTTTCCGGCAATGACTCGATGCCCACAACTGCAAGAAATCCAAGAAACTCTTGTTCATAACCCAGAAAGAGAATGGTAATAATATACTCCTAGCATACTGCTAGGTATATGAAAAACTATTAAGGCTACGCTTAAAAAAAGTAGAGTGTCCTTGATGAGGAATAAAAGCTTTACTTAGGAATGAAGCAACCATTTGTTCCACTGTACTGAAAGACGATTTAAAGTTAATGAGGATATATTTTATTCTTATATTACTTGTACGCTAGCATTCTATTAAGAATCGCCTAAAGCAGCTCAGAATGTGTCAGAAATATTGTACGGAGGTTCGAGCTGTTTGTATTGAATTATTATGTTTTACATTGAGCTGTAAAGAAAAATGCCCAGTTATTATTAAAGTTGTGAACAGGAGGAAGTAGATATATAATTTTTATTGAATCAGTGCAGGAAGAAATTACATAAGACATGGGCATAGAGACACTGGCTATGCAGGGGAAAATTTGCATCCGTGCCATCTGCAGTCCTTTCTGGATGGATTCCCATGCCATAACCGTCTTCTGTCAGAGCCGTCCCTTCAATCCTACGGGAATCGTGCCAAAATTTGCTTCCCCACTGTCGTGGCAATTTTTTTAATTTTTTTTTGGCCAAGTCCGGGGTTTAGGAAAGTGTTTTTTTAAAAATGTTTGATTATATTTTTTACGTTGAAATAATCTATTTTAATATTTTTTATAATATATTTTTTTTTTATCGATAAAAGGCTGTAGTCAAAAAATTTATTAGATTAAAAATTCATTACATTGCATTACAATCTCCACTCAGTGTTGGCGCCGGTAGGAAAGAGCAGAGAGGAGAAAACCTTCGGCCTAGCTCGAGACATTAAGTCCATATACAAAAAGACTAGTAATGATTACATCATAATCAATACAATCTGTTATCCTGAACTAAGCCTTCACCTACATGCCCTGAAGATTTGCTATCCCTTCTCTCAAATTTTAGCCAAGGTCTGCCTACGAGGGACCATTTCTTATCAACAGATTGTAAATGCCTTTCCACTGCTATCAGGACACTCAGACTAAATGAAATCTCATATACCTGCAAAAAAACCTTCAAACCTGCCCTACAGCAGACCACTTCATGAATTGTTAGCCAATGTATAATCCCATATCCAGGTTGCCAAGCATATTCTCCAACAGCTACTACACCCATCAAAATTTAGTATTCATCTAGATCATAATTAAGTTAGGCAGAGAAATAACATAACATGGATATGGGAGAAAGGAAATATGTTGTCCAAAAATATTTTAAAGTCACATCACTCCTATCAAAAAGCCTTAATCATATTTGAAATGCAGAAACCTAATTCTCTCAAAAAGTCTTAATCATATTTGATTTTCAGAAACCTATTCCTTTCAGAAAATCAACTCATTCGAGTCCCCAAAGAGAATTTTTAAAAACAATTATCCACCTTTATACTAGAACCAAGCATAACCGAGAGCAGGAAGGAAAAGTATGGGGGGAAACTAGACTTTCCATATCCTTTCCATGCTTCTTAGTTCACTTTCAAAAAATAAAGATAGAAGCGGTCAACCTCCACACCTCTGCCAAAACATAACACTACATATGAATATATCATCTATATGTCATTGAATATATATGCCTGTCTATATATATATATATATATATATATATATATATATATATATATATATATATATATCTGTGTAAAAGATGAGAGCATTGGTTCACCCCATAGTGTCAAGAATTGAAAAATACTATAGGAAGCTTAGTTTTCAGACATAATCTGCTTAACCCACAAGCAAGACCCACAAAATCACACAAAAATTCAAAAGATTCATTTTATGGCAGAATGCAAGAGGAAAGCCATCAAACTAAAGGAAGAAAAAGCATATCTAAAGCTAGAGAAAATATTGACCTTACCATCCATAAGTCCTTGAAAGAAAGTTTGAAATAAAGTAAAACTATTACTGTAAACCCTTAAGAATAAAAAAAGTAATGTTAAGATAAACCCAGGACAACAAACCGACTATCCTGCCCGACACCTTCTCGCTCGTACCTCTCTTTCCTTCTACCCTGAGCTAGCAAGAGATTAATCTGGGCTAATGGCAGGGACAGAAAGGATGTTCGTGTCATCCGTGACAACTTCAATGTTTTTAGCTTCAAGATAGTTGACCAACCACCTGTTACATGACGATTTTCTAACATGCAAAAGCCACATAAGAAAGAAAAAATTCCTTTTCCTAGTCGGATTATAGGCCACAAAGGCAGCCATATCTTCAATTTCTAGGATTGGAAATCTAGGCACTGAGTTATTCATCTGTATGAGTATATCATAATTGCGAGGCTTTGGTACAGTTAATGCCTCATCAATACTGACAACCACCCTCTCAAGTCCGCCCATCAAGTCTTTCTTGAAGACACTTCTGCAAAATTTTATCACCACATCCATGTCCTTGTCATAATGCCTAGCCAGTGCTAAGAACATAGCAACAATATTAGAATTAGCCCTAGTGCGATCTTCATTCTTGATATATTCCTCCCCAAGAATTTTCATGACCGCCCTGATAACCAGGACCTTTGGTAAGACTAGTATGTCTTTGAGTCTTTCTTCTGTAATTTCGCTTGTAAAAGCCATTTGACGCTTGAGCCCTATAAGCCTTAGTGGAGTATCCATAATGAGCTTCAAGTTTCTCAAATAACCTTCTGCTCAAAACAAAGCCTTTACTTATATTAATTGAGTTTTAACAGGCACCAAAAAATACAACTTATCTATCTCGGTAAAAGACCGATTTGATCGCTAAAGAGTGTCAGAGGAGCAAGGATGAAGGGCCACGATGCAAGTTAGACAATCTCCAAGATCAAGGTAATAAATACCACCACCGTTAGTTGAGCGAGCTCCTTAGTATTAGCTGGCTCATACGGCAAGGGAAGTCACTTCATCAATTCTAAGTGTGCCTCCAGAGAAGGCAATACTCGAGATAATGTGCTAACAAGATGATGACATAATAATATGTCTAAAGGCATTTAACTGCCCTTTTAAACTCGTTAATATGTCTATAGATGATTGATACCATATGTATAACCCTATATATGAAATACTATATAAATACATCCATATATTTACATATACACCTATTAATATATATACGGATCTAACATCAACAATATCATTTATGCATATTTGTATATAATATTTATATATGTATATTAATATATATACATCCATGCATATATATATGGATATACATATATATACCTATATACATAAATTCTTGCAATAGATGGCTCCGAGTATATTAAAAATTGAATATGTAAATATATGTGTATATATATAAATATTTCAATATATAAGAGTGTATATATATGTATATAAATGTATATAAGCACATATACAAATGTTTCACTGAGTGTTTATCCCGAATACCTCTAATATTCATAATCAGTGAGATAAAGAAGAGGATCGTGCTCTGATATTCAGCATGTCTTAGTATATTCAGGATTTAGGAAATGCAAGATAAAATTACTTTACATCCTTTTACCTAGCCTTAACCATCTGTCACTGACGAAACCTTCTCCCACTTAAAGGGGAGGCTGGGGGATACCATAGCCTAACTTATAGAGAACAAAAGCCTAAGAGTCTAAACCTTGTAGCAAATTCTTAGGACAAGAGGAAGGGCTCTATCTTAACTAATGAATTGATCATCAACCCCTGCATTGGCTAATTCATCCACCCTGGAGTTACCTTCTCTATAAATGCGATTGAAGGTTGTTTTCTTGAAATCCTCGAGGAGGCTTAGAGCTCTTGACAGGATCACATTAAGCTTCCAGTTTGGAAGAAAACCTTTTCTAAGGCCATTGATAATAATAGTCGATTCTCCTTCAATGGCGAGCTTTCTAATGCCCCTATTTTGACATAAGAGGAGCCCTTCAACTAAGGCTAAAATTTCTGCTTTATTATTGGTTTCAATCCCTATAGGTTTGGCCATCATAGCTAATTCCCTTCCAACATCATCATGCAAACAACATCCGATCCCTGCAGGACCTAGGTTCCCACGAGAAGCACCATCGAAGTTAAGCTTAGCCCACCCTTTTTTTGGGACCTTCCATTTGCAGGCTTCTCTTAACTCCTTTTTATTATAACTACTTACTCCTACAAAGGGAGGGATCTTCAAACCTAACCATCTGCCTCTCATTTTCTCATCCCAGTAAGTCATCTCAGAGAGTTTGCTAGGAAATATAGAAGTCCTACTATTAAGGGTCTCTACTACTTAGGCTTCAATTTTATTCACAAGTTGGAGCCAATCCATTTTATTATCCTTAAAGAGTCTCCTATTGTTTTCCTTCCAAAGTTCCCAAATAACCAAAGATGGGGCCAATTTCTATAGTCCTCCAAAGAGGGAGCATTGATGAAGAATAGGCCATGCGTGAAACATTCCCAGAATGGAGTTAGGGAGAGTTGGGCTCCATCCTAACTTGTTACATAACCAGAGCCAACAATTGGAGGCATAATTGCAATTGAGGAGGATATGATCCTTATCCTCTTCTGCCTTTTCACATAAAGGGTATCCACTGGGTCCCTCAAAGCCCATTTTCCTAAATCTGTCTGCCGTTAGAATCTTATTATGCAAAGAAAACCATGAAAATAGCCCTACCTTTGGCAAACACATCTTATCCCAACATAGGACTGAGGGGACAAAAGTGCTTGAGGAAAGCTGCTAACTAAGGAGAAGATTATAAACCATCTTTTGAGGTGTACTCTCCCTATTTCGATCCATCCCAGACAAGAGCATCAGACCCCATGTTGAAGGTGACCATTCTCTTTTTAAGGATGTCTTGGAGCATCTGTTTTTCCAATACTGGGATATCCGTATGATCTAGAGATTTCCATTTCCAACCCTTAACTAGGTCCTTGTCAATTGGCGAAATGTAATCCTTGACATACCTGCCCCATGTGGATTCCAGCACTGCTCTAGACGCTTCCAAATTTGCACTCTTATGAAGGGCCTTGAAGCCTCCCCAAGAATCTGTCCAAAAAAGGGCTTCTTCGCCATTTCCCAAATTCCAAGATAATTTGTCTAAAATTATTTTCTTGCAATCCACCATAAAATTCCAAATCTGAGAGCCTTTCAGGGGAGAAAATTCCCTAAAGAGCCTAGAATTATCTCTCCTCTAAGATATTTGTGGTAAATGATTTGAGCCCACTTGAGGTGGGGAGATTTGAACATTCTCCAAACTAATTTAGCTCCTAGCTCTCTACTCTGGACCTTAATATTCTTAATCCCAATACCCCCTTCTGACTTTAGTCTACAAATCTTATCCCAAGCCATAAGAGAGATCTTCTACTTCTCCTCCTCAGCACGCTGCCAGAAAAAAGACCTAAGATGTCTATTCAATACTTTCTTTTTGGACTAAGGGAGGTTAATACATGATAGCTGATAGATTGGCATCACTGCCAAAACCGATTTGACCATGGTAACTCTCCCAGCAGAGGATAGCCACTTGCCTTTCTAGGTTTCTACCTTATTCCTAATCCTATCTATTACAGAATCCCACAAATTTGACGAACCATTGCCCTTATCTAGGGGCAGACCTAGATACTTGCAGGGAAGCCTACCCATATTAAAATTTAAAACTTTGCAGATGTCATTTTGTAAGAAGACCTTAGTATTAAAAAAGAAGACTTCAGATTTAGATGGATTAATTTCTTGTCCAGAAGCCTTAGAGTAAGAGTCTAGGATCTGCTTAAACACCTTCGCTTCTCCTAAATTGTTGAACCCATATACCATAGTATCATGCACAAATTGTTGATGCGTAGTAGGATCTAGGTTGGTAGTAATTTGAATACCTAAAATTTGACTACTTTCCCTTGCTCTAGAGATTGCTCTACCCAATGATTTTGCCATAATGATGAAGAGAAAAGGGGATAATGGATCTCCTTGTCTTAGACCCCTAGAAGAGCTAAAAAATCCTTCAGGAGTTCCATTGACTAGCACTGAGAATTTTGGAGTTGAGATGCATTCAAATATCAATTTAACCCATGAAGAGGGGAATCCAAAGGCTTCTAGGCATTTGCACAAGAATCTCCAGTCCACCTTGTCGTAGGCTTTCCTAATGTCTAGTTTTAAGAGCATGCTAAGGGTTCCATTCTTCTGAACAGAGTAAATGGCCTCCTAAGCTATAATAACCCCATCATAAATAGACCTCTTGAGAACAAAACCCGTTTGTTCTTCACTAAGTAAAAAGGAAGGAGTTTCTGAAGCCCATTAGCTAAAGTTTTAGGAAAAAGCTTATAAATGGTGTTACACAAAGCAATGGGTCTAAACTCATCAAAATACTCAGGATTTTCCTTCTTCGGGATGAGGGCCAAAAAAGTATTATTAATTTCTTTGAGGATATTACCGGAGTTCCTCATGCCCTCAAGAGAACCCGTCACCTCCGCCCCTATGAAGGACCAACATTTCTGAAAAAAAATTGTCAGGAAGCCATCCGGACTGGGGGATTTATCCGGGTTCATCTACATTAGAGCTGCTTCTACTTCCGCTAAAGAGAATTTTGCAATCAGATTATGAGTTTGATCCTTACTGAGTAGTTTTGGAATACATTTTAGAAACTTGTCTTGGTTTGTGCATAGAGGACTCAAATTAGAGTTGAGAATATTGGAAAAAATGTCTATTGCCTCCCTCGAGATGATCTTAGGATCTTCCACCTCAGAGCCATTACCTATCTTTACCTTAGAAATTCGGTTAATGACTCTTCTAAGTTTCACACTATTGTGAAAGAATTTAGTGTTCTTATCTCCTTCATCCAACCACGTCTCACTGGATTTTTGTTTCCAAAAGACCTCCTCTTTTGCAAGAATATCTTCTTGTTCAAGAAGGAGTTTCTTTTCTCCGAGAAACAGAGCTTCATCCATCCCTTTCCTCATCACCGCTTCATTTACTTCCACTAACTCTGCTTCCACCTGAGCCTTCTTATTAAAAATATTACCAAAATTCTCCTTATTCCACATAATGAGCTTCTGCTTAATTATCTTAAGCTTATTAACTACCTTATAGATCCTAAACCCAAAGACCTCTGCCTCTTTCCACCATTCCTCTAAAAGCCTAAGAATATTATCATCTCTTAGTCACATTTGTTCGAATTTAAAAGGACACCTTCTTGGTCCTGAGTCACCCAGAATGCTAAGCTGGATCGAAAAATGATCCGAGCTCGAGAAAGGTAAAATTGAGGCTTCTAAGGTATACAAAAAGTTGGTGAGACTACCCGATACAAAGAACCTATCTAGTTTTTCTGCTATATTACTAAAACCTAACCTTCTATTGTTCCAGGTAAAGGCATCCTTAACCATGTTAATCTCTATCAAGCCACTACGATGGACCCAATCTACAAAGTCTAAAGTAGCTCTAGAGATTTTGCCTATGCCTCCTCGTTTCTCACATTGATTCATGATAGCATTGAAGTCACCTCCTAAAATGCAAAACTGATCCTGGGAGTTTGTAAATTCCTCGATTTCCTTCCAAACTCTTCTTTTTGTCCTCATTTAGGGTTGGCCCATACACATTAATAATGATAAATTCTAGTTTGTGTTTAAAACTGGTAACTCTGCCACTGAACCAATTGTCATGAGACTCTAGTAATGATAACTCAATACTACGTGGGTCCCAAATAATGGCTAGACCTCTAGAGGCACTAGTAGCTGGAACACCTATAATATGTCTAAAGCCTAGTTGTTTACCAAAGGAGGTTAAGTCAATTTTCTCTAATTTGGTTTCTTGTAACATAACTAGATAAGGACTATAGTTATATAGGCAGCATTTAAATATCCACTGCTTATTAGGAGCATTTAAACCTCTAACATTCCATGATAATACTTTCATGGTTTTGTTGGAAGGTCCTTCCCCTTCCCTGCAGGAAATATATCCGTGAGTTTAACCTGGCCTTCAGCTATGCCATCATTAGTTCTCAGCTCCGATAGAGATTTTCTGCCTCTCTTTTTACAAAGTTTGGCACAATCTGGAGTGGCCTTTACCCCATTCCATTGTTCAATTCCTAATGCTTCAAAAGTTGCATCATTTTCTTTGTCATCTAACTCTATTATGAGGGCTTCCATATCCGTGACCTTAGGGGGATGGGTAAAATTCATAATGCCTTTCCTCAACAACCTTTTCTGTAGTTTTAGCTCATCTTTGTCTACTAATTCATCCAATAAATTCTCCAGGATGTCCTCGGTGACTGAATCGCATAAATAATTCATAATGTAGTTTACCTCTTCCTCTTTATGAGCCACATCCACCTCTTGTTCAGCCTTATCCAGACTATTGGGAGCTTCCAATGATTGGGAGGAACCATTAACTCCCAAATTGCTCCTGACTTTTGAACCATCATCATATTTAGGGATAAGAGTCATATCTTCCTCCTCCCCAGCTGCCCGATAATCAGTATCAAGATTGATTTCACCCTTACTATCCTAAGATAAGTTTTTAAATTCCTCCCTTACGACCACTTCAAGGGCACAACAATTCTTCACTTTCTTAGAGTCTGAAACCCTCCCCTGCAAATTCTTCAAAATATCCTCATGGGATAGCAAGGGAGAGGCATTCGTCCCCTCATCCATACTCTGGTCTCCTATAATTTCCCCTTCTTCTACCCCATCATCCTGCCTTGTCGCCAGAGGGTTATCCTTAATCATAAACCCTCCCTTATCCAAATTGAAACAAATATCTAGCTTAAGGATTGCACTAGGGTTTTATTGAGAAGGACAAACTTCTAAAATCGATTTGGGTGTTGAGTCTAGATCTAGAATCCCTTTATTAAATTCAGGGTAAATCAGGAAAGACAATTCCCTAGTTCTAATTTCAATAGGGCTGAGTGAATTCACACTGATATCCATATTAATTATCAATACACAGTCTGAATACTTCCTATCTTTGTCACTAATCTCTACGAATTTTCCTAAATGATTTCCTATTTTCCTAATAATTTCTTTATCCATTAATTCTACTAGTAAGTTGGGGATCAAAACCGGTCTATTATCCATTAATTCTACTTTAAAAGACTATTTTTTTTGGATTGAAAGCGGGTTGCCATTCTAAAAATTTAAAATCAAAGCCTTTAAAAATTGGAGATTTACCTGTTAAGGATTCATTCTTATGCTTGGCATTTCCACAGTCAATATAAAGAAAACCCTCAGACAAAATAGCAATACTCACTATCCAATTGAAGGAAGACTTGAACCAATCTACAATAATCATTGACGGGACTCCAAGTTCGCACCATCTAGCAAAAACCCCAAATGTTTTGCAAGATTGTTGAATCCTTTCAACCAAACTGTCATTGATTTCCAACACATTTTTCTCTTCTGATTTAGGGTTCGCCCTCATGTTCAGCTTAACCGTCGTGGGTTTGGGAGGAGGCAAAGATTTGAGATTCTTGCCTTCCTCCACAGAAATCTTAGGTCTAGCATAATTACCACCCGACCTCCAATTATCCAAATTCCCATTATATTTATTTTTATTTGGCTTGATCCTGGGAACCAGTTTTAAAAAACCTTCCTCAAGATTCTGCAAATGGGTAAACCTGTTGGAGATAGTCGGCCTGATAGAGCCTTCCCGATGAAGGGTATTCTATTTGCCATGACCTCCATTTCTAAAGAATGACAAACCTTTCATAGAAGCCCTCTGATATCTCCTAGGTTTCACCATCTGCCATTCCGATTTTGCTCGAGGCAGGGGAGCCCAGTTCCCCGAATTACAGGCCGAAATCGCATATTTCGTTCGCTCGAAAAACCATTTCTGTCGTTCGATGTGTAGATGTTTTTGCGAAGGATATCCTAGAGCCATTTTTTATTAACTTAAATAGACATATTTTTTATAATTTTTTATTTATTTATTTTTTTTTGTCTTTTTGTTATATTTGTAAAATAATAAATTAATAATTAATAATGCATTTAAATTTTTTAAATAATATGTTATGTGTTTTCTTTTATGTTTGATTATATTTTTTAAATTGAAATAATTTATTTAATATATTTTTAATATTTTTTATTTATTATATTTTTCCTATTTTTTAAGCTATATTTGTAAAATAATAAATATAATAAATTAATAATTAATTATATTTTTCATTTTTTTAAATAATAAGTTATATGTTTCATTTGGATGTTTTTTTAATGTTTGATTATATTTATTAAATTGAAATAATTTATTTTAATATTTTATAATTTTTATTTATTAATTTTTTTGGTTTCTTTTAACTTATATTTGTAAAATATTAAATATAATAAATTTATAATTAATAATAAATTTATTTTTTATATATAATAAGTTATGTGTTTTCTTTTATGTTTGATTTTATGTGTTTTTTTTTACTTATATTTTATGTCAAACCATCCATAGTTATATGTTTAATTTTTACTTGTATTCTTATTTATTTTAATAATTATTATTGTGGCTATAACGTCTAATTATTATTAAAATAAATAAGGGTATTTAAAAAATTAAACATATAATTTAAACTTTTTGAATACATAAATTGAAAGATAAATATAATTATTAAAAACTTCCTATTATTATTAGCAATAAAAATAATTAAAAAATTAAACATATAACTTATTATTTTTAAAAAATAAATATATAATTAATTATTAATTAATTATATTTATTATTTTACAAATATAGCTTAAAAAATAGAAAAAAATACAATAAATAAAAAATTATTAAAAATATTTAAATAAATTTATTTCTATTTAAAAAATAAAATCAAACATAAAAGAAAACACATAACTTATTATTTAAAAAATTTAAATAAATTATTAATTATTAATTTATTATATTTAATATTTTACAAATATAACTTTAAAAACAAAAAAATAATTAATAAATAAAAATTTATTGATTTTTCTTAGAGGGGGAAGAAGGCGGGCTCTGCACCTGGACCTTATGGCTGCACTCGACGTTGGGGTTCTCGCTCCTATGTGTGGAGAATGTGGTAAGGCCTCCTCCACGGTGGTAAATTAGTCTCTCTTGTTTTCCTTTCTGACCCATTCTTTATGCTTCATTCTTTGCCTGTCTCTCTTCGTTTGGTAGAATTTATTGTAGGTGTGTGAAGGAGGCGGCCACAATCAATGCCCGATGGAAGAGGAATCAAGTGTGTTGGGAATTAACTCGACCCAACCGATATCCTCAAAAGCGGTGGAAGAAGAACTTATCGACAAGTCCTTTAGAGATGTCATTGTTAGAGACACTGTGTAGGTCCCCCGTGAAGCCAAGTTTGACCTGGTAAGTGCTTCATTGTTTGGGTGTGATGGTGGAGATGGAGGACGAGGTAAGGGCCCTTCCTCGCCTCTCTATACCTTTTCTATTTCACCTAATGATTCTATGACCAAATCTCTTGAATTGGAAAATCTTAGGCTTCAAGACATCACCATATTCTTTGTTGTTATTGATTTAGATAGATGTCCAACTAGAAAATTTCTAGATGACTGGATGAAAAATGTATGGATTAAAAAGCTAGGGTTTAAATTCTCTTTCTATAGAATGATTCAGAAAGGTTTATTCGTTATTTTCTTCAAAGATAATAAGTCACACGTAGAGGTTCTCCAAAAATAATTCCGGGTTGTTGGTCAAACCACCTTCAGATCCCTCAAATGGTCCTTTGATGCGATTAATGAAGATAATTTGGCTCTCTCTTGCCCTCGCTAGCTTTTGATTAAGAATTTGCCTCCCATTTTTTGGAATTTCATCCCTCATATTCTAGAATCCATCGGTAGAGTGATTAGGGTTGATCACTCCTTGAATCTTGTCCCCCACCTGGATGCCAGAGTCCTAGTTTCCATTAACCCTGGCATTGATATTCCTAGATTTATTGAAATTAAACTCCAAGACGACACATTCACATGTGTTGTCGAAACCCTAGGGATGAATTCTTGTTTTCTGTGTAAACGGGAAGGACACATCAGAAGGTCATGCCCTATCCTTTCGGCCAAGAAAAAAATGGTGGTAACCCTCTTGGAGCTATCGCTAAGCCAGGTGTCGTTGCTCCCCCCAACTCAACCACTAAGACTGAAGGATCCCCGCCTATCCTAGATAAATTGGACTCTCTCAAAAAGGCCATTAATAATGTTGTGGCTAGTGTCCCAAAAGAATAACATTTAAACCCCCTGTTATTGAAAAAGTTACCGCCTTTAGCTCCTTTAATGTCGACCCCCCCCCAATTGGCTGTATCTACTGCCATCTCCCAAATGGAAGGAGTCAAGGGCTCTAGCTTCCAGGTGGTCTCTAGAAAGAATAAGATGACAAAAAGAAAAAAATGCCCAATAATTGGCATTGGAAAAAATCAGGGCTAGAGGGCAACATAAGCCATGCTTTATGTAGGCAACCATTGGAAGATGGTGCTAGTAGGCCCCTGCCTGAGACTGTATCAATGAATGATTCAAAAAAGGACTCCCATGTTAAATCTATTATTAAGACTTTTGAAGGGATTGATCGAGGAAGCTGTGATAATAGAAGAAGGGACGCAACCTCCCCTACCCGTTGTGATCCTTATTCTACTTCTAACTCTAATCAATTCTAGACCTTGGGTGACTTATCCAATTCGACCATAATACAAACTGGCACTGAGGATCCCCAAGGGGATGGAGATTTCCCCCCTCCCTCTCATGTCATTGCCTCTTCGGGCTCCACTCCTATGAAATCTAACTCCCTGGTTGATGATGAAAAAGTCTTCTATGGGGTTATCCCGGCTGCTCCAATGGTTGTCAATCCTAAACCTATTTGCCCTTCTGAGGTAGGTCTATCTAAGGGTGATACCCCTAAGGAAGCCTCCTCGGTAGACATTCATGAGTCTGAGTTTGAGACTGAGTTGAGATCCAACTTCTCAGTTATTAGTTGTGAAGGGATTAAGGACAATGATAATCCGAATGAGAAGATTTTTGAGTCTGAAGCACTCACTAGGAGGAAAAGAGGTAGGCCACTAGGATCTAAAAATAAGCTCTCTCCCTTGCACAAAAAATATAACCAGAAGGATAGCTTCCCCAAGTGTTTTAGTAGCTTTAAAGTTGACAAGAATGATAATTAACTATCTGGTTACCATGAAGTGCCTATCCTGGATATCCATGGGTTGGAATCCCCCAATAGAAAATATGTGGTGAGAAGAATGTTTAATCAACATAAGGATTTGAATTTTGCCCTGCTACAAGAATTTAAATCCATTAGTTTTTCATAGGGAGTCAATCTTAATTTTGTGTGGAGGGATGCCCTCAAATTTTGCACTAAACATGAGAAAGACAAATGGGGGGTTGCTATTCTTATTAACCCTAAATGGAGAAACTCTATCCTTTTCTCAAGAGTATCCCCCTGCAATAGAGCTGTATGGATCACCTTTGAGCATGGTGACTCCTCCTTTGGGCTCTACATTGTATACACTTCCAATGACTATAGGGATAGATCTGACCCCTGACAATGGCTTGCATCCCTTCCAGATATACCCTGGATCCTGGGGGGAGATTTCAACATGATTGAATATAAGGAAGATAAGCTAGGGGACCCATTTTTGAATGGAAAGGGGGAGAGAAGCTACATTGAGAAAGATTGAAAAGGATTAAGAGACTCTTTGACACCTTGGATGATTTAAAACAAGCCTATAAGGGCATATGGTTTACCTGGTGCAATTATCAAAAAGATGGAAACAAGATCTTCTCTAGATTGGACAGATTCTACACCAACAAGGATGCCTTCTCCTTTGTTCCAGATCAACAAGGGTTCCCGGTGATTGTGAGGCCCTCTTCCCTTTCTGACCATCATCCCATTTTTGCCCATATTGTCTTTAGAAGTTCTAACAAGACTGATAACAAAAGTGGTGGCAAATTCATCCTTAACAATAAAATATTGCAAGATCATGATGTTTTGGTTGCTATTCATATTGTGAGGTTGTTCAATAAATGGGATTCTCAAGTTATCTCTAATATTACTAGGTGGAATACCTCAGTGTCTAGCTGGCACAAGATTCTTTGTACCATTGGCAAGAAAAAGGCCAAGGATGCTAGACAAGTAGAGCTTATCCTATCCTCTAACCTACATAAGGCAGAGCCAGACATTCAAAATGACCCTAACAACTCACACCTTACCCACTTGGTGGTGGTGTCTAGAGATAAGCTCGAGAAATTTCAGCATGGTAGAGCCATGGGAGTCAGGACTAGAGCTAGGATGTTGTGGTTGTCTCAAGGAGATAAAGTGTCAAAATTCTTCTTCAACCTTCTAAAGCAGAAACAATTCAAGGAAACAATAGACAAGTTATGGGTGGATGGAAGGGAAGTATCTGTAGAAGAAGAGATCATGGATGAATTCCTTAATTTTTACAAGATGTTGTTCTCCTTAGAGGATTCTCCTACATCCATGCTTTCTAGAGACAAATGTCGAGCTCTTGTACCCAAGATTCTATCTCTTGAAGAAGGTAGGGCTCTTAGTAGACCCTTCTCGATTGAGGAGGTTAAAGGAGCCATCAACTCTTTGCACAATGATAAAGCCCTTGGGCCAGATGGACTTACCATTGAATTCTATAGGGATAATATTAGGTGGATTGTAGATGACTTACTTGAGGTCTATAAGGAAGTGGCTAAGACAACGTATCTGGGTGTTGACATTAATAAAGGCCTTATCAAACTTATTCCTAAAGAAGGGGACAAGGCTCTTACAAAAAGCTGGCATCCTATTACACTACTTAATGTATCCCATAAGATCCTTGTGAAGATGCTTGCTATTAGACTTGAGAATATCCTGCCCAAGTTTATCTATACCACTTAGACCGGATTTAGTAAAGGCAGATACATCTTGGAGAACCTTATTACCAGCTGGGAGGCTATGGATTGGGCTAGACTTTCGAATCAAAAGGTGGTCATGTTTCTGCTGGACTTTGAAAAGGCCTACGATAGGATTGAATGGAACTTTATTTCCATAATGCTTAAAGCTTTTGGTTTCGTTGAGGTCTTCTATCATTATGTTCAAGTTCTTCTTAGGGATGTTCATGCCCAGGTGGAAGTTAATGGGTTGATCTCGCAACCCTTCAAGCTTAGTATATCTATTCAGCAAGGGTGCCCTCTAGCCCCTGCTCTCTTTGTAATAGCCTCTGATGCTCTATTTTACCCGCTTAGGGATAATTTTCTCTCCCCTAAGGTTAGAGGAATCTCCCTACTGGATAAATCTGAATTTCTTAACATCTAGTTTGCAGATGACACTGCACTTTTCTTTGGACTGTCCAATGAGAACATGAGTGCTTTATTTGCCAAGCTCACCCTGTTCTGTGGCACTTTAGGGGCAAAGTTTTATCAAACTAAATCTACTATGCTCAGTTGGGTTGAGCGGCCACCAGATTGGCTTTCCACCTATGGGTTTCAATGGGGAGGACCTAACACAATTGTTAGATACTTGGGGATTCCTTTTGCAATCTCTCCTTGCCTCAAAGATATGTGGGTATGAATTAAGGGTAAGATTGACACCAAGCTTACCAAATGGAAAAAACACTACCTCTCATTGGTAGGGAGAGTGCAAGTTTGTCAGAAGATTTTGTCATCGTACAGTATCTACTATGCCTCTATATGGATGTTTAGTAATTACCAAATCAATGAGTTGCAAAAGATCATCAGAGATTTTTTGTGGTCGGATAGTAGAGGTCATAGAAAAGAACACTTAGTCAAATGGGAGTGATGTTGTATGGACAAGTTTATTGGAGGTCTAGGACTTAAGGATCTTAAAGTGCAAGGGATTACACTTGCTGCTAAATTGATCTTCCATGCATTGGAAGGTAATGAGCCTTGGAAAGTGCTCATTCAGAACATCAGACTGGGTATTCCTAAGAAGACTAAATCCTGGAAATCCCTTCCTATTAGTGACCTATTAGCTAGATCCTTCTCAATCTCTATCGTAGGCTCTGCTATCTTTAAGTCTATATGGAAAGCATGGGAAAGTGTTAGATTTAGTATTGGAAATAATTGGATTAGCTGAGGTAACCAAATCTGTGGGGAAAGATCAATCCTGTGGAACTTAACCCACAATGATAAACCTCTTGCCCTCACTCAAGGTTGCTCGACCAAGAAATGGGCCAACAAAGGTATTTGTTGTCTTAAAGATATTATTATTAATGGTGCTCTCATCTCATGGGATGATCTTTCCAGCAAGTATCAGCTTCCTATATCTAATAAAAGAACTTATAACATAATGTGCAATTCTTATGATCTCTTGCATCTTCCTAAAGAATGCGATGTGAAGGAAGACAGGTTTGTATCCCTCTCATGGTTTGATCGCAGCCCACTTTGTAATGTGAAATCAATTTCTATCTATAAAACTCTATCATATAATGATAATATTCTTAATCATGTTAATACTAACTGGTACTCAGATCTATCACATTCTCAATGGGGTAAAATGTTTAAGGCTCTTTGGAGCTCTCCTCTGGCTCCTACAAAGAAAAATTTTAGATGGTTGCTAATGCTTGATAAGTTTCCTATCAGATTTGATTATAGTAAAGAAGAACTTTGTACTATGTGTAAAGTTAAGGACTCCACTAGACATATTTTCTTTGACTGTATTATTGCTAAGGAAGTGTGGCTTATGTTTGGTTTGATTTTACCGGTGCATATTAACATACTTGATGTTGTTACTGGATTTATTAAAGGTATTAAGAAAGACACTAATCTTTTCTAGAATCTGTTATCTTGTGAAATCCTTTGGTATCTATGGAAAATTAGGAATTTAGAAAGATTTCAAGGGGAAGAAAGGGCCCTTACTAAGTCTTTTCGTAGACTCACCTTTCATTTTATCTTCTCACAGGTTACTATGGTTATCAGGTTCAATAAGGAAAAATTTTGTAGATTCCTTACCGACGGGCATACAAGAATTTTTATATTCGAACTCTCTCATGGCTATACCTGGGGGAGAATGAATGTTGAAACAACACCCTTTGTCAATGCCCTAGATGCTCTCATGGAAGAAAATCAAAGGAAATGGACAGTTGGTTTGCTAGCAAATGATACACTCTGCCAGAATGTTGGATGATCAGAGGTTGGTCTGGATGGAAGGCCACTTAGGATGGATTGCTTGGATCTAGCACAAAATTATCTCATGATGGATGTATATAGCTGGACAACTTTTGTATATGTCTCTTTAGTTGTATAGGCATGTACATGTTTTTTCATATATCTTGGTTTAGGACTGTATAGGCTTTGTGTACATGTTGACGGGTATTTTGTTTAAACCCATATGTCAATATCCTAACCTTTACATACTCTTTGATGTGACTACTTACATAGAAGGCTGCCATGATCTGTTGATAAAGCTTTAACTGTTTTGTATCAGTTTACTCTCTATTATCAATAAAAAAAATAAAAAATTATTAACCAACATTAAAATAAATTATTTCAGTTTAAAAATATAATCAAACACTAAAAAAAAAACTTTCCTGCACCCCACACTGACTTAGCCAAAAAAATGAAAAAATGCTACAGGAGTGGGGAAGCAAATTTCGGCATGGCTCTCGTAGGATTGAAGGGACTAAAGATGGTTATGGTATGGGAATATGTTCAAAAAGGACTACAGATGACATAGATGCAAGGGTGCAAATTTTCCCCTGCATAGCCAGTACTATCTATAGAAGGCAACGTTTATGCAACAATGTAAACCGTACTTTCCATAAAGAAGATGTTAATTTTTTTTATAAGTCCCTTCTTGATATGAGTGTGTGGTTTACATTATGACATAGACGTTGCCTCTATAGATTGCGGAGATAAGATATTTTTTGGGAAAGTTAAAGAATTGTTTTAGTAAGTCGATAGGCTCTTTGTTTTGTCCAGAAGTTAAGGATTGTTTTAATAAGCTAATATGTTCTTTATTTTGTCAGAAAGTTAAGGATTGTTTTAATAAATAGTCAGGCTCCTTATTTTGCTGGAAAGTTAAGGATTGTTTTAATAAGCCGATAGGTTCTTTATTTTGCTTGAAAGTTAAGGATTGTTTCAATAAGTCAATAGGCTCTTTATTTTGTTTGAAAGTTAAAGATTATATGGTGGGCTTTGCCACCAAAATTAAGAGTTCTCTCACCTGAATTGTTGACCGGAAAATATGTATTTAATAGCATTTGAAATCCAAGGAAATGTCGATAAAAGAAATTGATTAAGTTGCAAACCCACAATTATACCAATGTTTGCAAATAAATATCTCATTTTGAGAATTCTTTCGCGTTGTCAGGATTTTGTATGCTTTTTTTTTTTTAAGTAAATGATGTTTTCTCATGTTGAATTAAGTAAATGGTGTTGTCGAGAACTTTAATTTCTTCATGTAGGATGATTGCTGAATTTTTTTCACTTGTTAGTTCTTTCCAAGGCAGGATACCATTGCATTCATTCAATTTTAACAATTAATTAATTTAACCAATCATTACAAGAATTAAAAAATTTGGACAAAAATTATAGTCTATTTTTTTTTTAAAAATGATTTAAAAACTCTAATTATTTATGTTCCTATTGGTTGCAATAAGTAGAAAATTCATTTTTTTCCTTAAAAAATTCACAACTTTATGCATTAATTCAAATATGACATTATTAGTGAGTACTGATGTAACAAACCGACTACAAAAATAATAAATATTAATTGTTACTTACTAAATAAAATACTATTGTCGTCAATGGGCCCTTGGTCTAGTGGTGAAGTTGAATGGCTCCAAATGAGCCCACCAGGGATCAAGTCTTGCTAAGTGCAAGGCTCCGACATCATAAGGGATGAGGTGCGGATCGTGCCCCAAGTGAATTTGGTGGAATGGATACCCCTCAGTCCTTGGTTCTTAGCCGAAGAGGTTCAACCTATTGGCTCGTGCCCTCGTATCGGGTGGCAAAAAATACTTTGTGAAGGCCCTTGTTGGACTGGAAGCTCACAGGCTTCATGCCCTTGCTAGGTTGTCATGCTCGCAGATCTAGACCTCCGTCAAAAATAAAAATAAAAAATAAAAAAAATAAAAAATAAAAAAATAAAAAATACTACTGTCAAAAACATCACTATATTACTTCCCTATCATTTCATATGTACAAACCATAGCATGCCTCCATTATATGCTTCACTTTTTCCAAGTGAAAATTGCTAGCCTAGTGTGGGCAAATAATTTCACATGGAAGATTTAATAAATTATGAGGTTGGAGATGAAGGTTTTAAATGTCTACTATGTTTGAAATCACTTCTTACACACATGGAGAATTAACATAGTAGACATATTCTTACACATTGAGAATTGACATATAGTAGACATATAATAGAATTATAGATTGTTGAGATATTTAAATTCTAGTTTCTTATTAGTGTTTCATTTCACATTAGTTTTAAGGTATCTTAGTTTTTATTTATGTAATTTTTTAATTTGATAATTATTATTTAATTTTTATTAGATTAATTTAAATTGATTTATGTTAATGTGCATACATTCTATTATATTAGTTTATATTAAGTATTGTGAAATATTATTTATTTTTAGTTTTTAAAGATTGAGAATGTAATTCTCTAAATTTCTGTCATAAATAGTGTCTATTTATAGATAATTTGTGCATAATTTTATATCCATGTATAATTCTAGGTAAAGATAAAGCATGTGTAAGTTATTGAAGAATGTATTTTGAGATACATGCAACTCATAGAAAGTTTGGTTTAAAGATTATTTATGCCAATTCCTATTTAGGATTGGTTTTAATATGGATAAGAAGTATATTTTTTGTTAAAATTGGTTCATCGTTTCAATTTAGAGTTTGAAACATTTCTCAAACTAAAATAGCTAATATTTCAACAATGAAAAAATATTCCAATTAATACCTACATTATTTATCCATCATTGATTCTAAAACTACGTACACCTATCCCTTTATTTAAAATTATAATACATTCTTCAATTTCAATTATCTATCCTAGCTCAATTATTAGATAATTTTTTTTTAATTTGTTTAATCTAGATTTATAGAAATAACTTTTTTTCTTATAATAAACTAGCTAATGATCTTAGGAGCCATAAAATATTTTTTTTAAATATACAATTAATTTTTTAAAATGTTAAACATAAATATAATTTCTCATGCATATTGCACAACTCATCATATCTAACCACTTTTCATATACTTAATAGAAAATATAAATTCTACTTATTGAAAAATTGTAACTCGTATAAAAATGTGTTTGCCAATGTACTTCCTCCACACACTATTGTTAAAATAAAAGAAAGAAACATATATATACTTATCTCTATTTCTTTATTCCTCTATCATAATGCCACATCTCTCTCTCTCTCTCTCTCTCTCTCTCTCTCTCTCTCTCTCTCTTCTCTCTCTCTCTCTCTCTCTCTCTCTCTCTCTCTCTCTCTCTCTCTCTCTCTCTCTCTCTCTCTCTCTCTCTCTCTCTCTCTCTATATATATATATATATATATATATATATATATCTTTTTATCTCTTTCTTTCTATCTCTCACTACCTTTATCTTTCCCTCTCCCTCTTCCTCTCTATTTATCAATCTCCTTATCTCTATTTCTCTATTTTATCTCTCCCTCTATCTCTCTCTATCTCTATATCTATTGCTCTTGTCTTTCTCATTTTATCTCTCCCTCTATCTCTCTCTATCTCTCTATCTATTTATCTCATCTTTCTCTCCCCATCTATCTTGGTCTCTACTTTCATCACTCTAAACTAACCATACTAATGGCAAGAACTTGGCACTTTGCTTCTCCTGTTCTATGATGAAGTTCTAATAAATTTTATTGAACTTTATTCATGTTTGAGCTTGAAATCATTTTTTTCAAATTGTGTGGCAAATGTTACTTAAAAATAAACATTCAAAAAAATAAATGTGAAAAAAATCATTCACATGGGAGTTCCAATCTATTAGAATTATTACCATTTCATCTTTCAAAAATCGGTGTATGTTAAAAATAGGTGAAATTTTTCTATTCAATGAAATATGAAAGATGTGGAAGGGAAATTGAATGAAAGAATTGGGGAGATTTTTCACATCTTCGCAATATAAAAGTTTTTTCTTAGTATATTTTTTAATTTTTTTGTTTTCTTTTAGTTTTCGTTATTATGTAAGAAATTTTAATTTTAAGTTTAATAGATGTTATTATTTTTTAAAAAATATATAGTTCATCATATAAAGATATATTATTTTGACAAAAAAAAGATAGTTCTATACATTCATAAATAAAAATGTATTTTAGTATTGTATTATAACTCTAAATTTTTTATCATTGATGATTAGAAATTACTCATAAATATAAATTTGGTAAAAAATATAAAAAAGATTTTAGTAATGAGTTATTTGAAGTTTAAACTACGTGCCATTAGAAAAAGACATAATATTAACTAATTCCTATAAAATACTAGAGATTATCTATTTTTCATAATTTATTATAAAATGAGGTGATAGTTAAAAATATATTATTTCTTATTTGTCTAAATATTTTATCATATTAATATTTATTTCTAAAGAATTATTATTATGATTTCCTTTTTCCAAAAAACTGTTTTAATGAAATTAATATATTAATAAAATAATAAATAACAATTGATATAAATATTAATAAAATGTTAAATTATGTATTAATAAAATTAATTTTGTTGAAGACATTTTATTTACTTAATAAATATTTTCATATATTTAAAGAAATATTTAAGAAATTATTATAAAAATATTTATAGTTATAAGATACAATATTAATATGTTTTTTATGCATTTACATTGCTGACATACGTAAGTGTGCTTTCTTGAAGTTAATGAGCATACTTTTTTTTTAGCAAGTTAATGATCATACATTTTTAAATAGTTGAATGTAAATCATGTGTATTTTTTTCCAAGTTAAAGATCATATATTGATTCACTATTAAAGTCATTTTCACATTTCTTAATTTGTACTCTCCATTATATCATTCTTAAATTTGCATTCTCTCGTATATTAGATAACATATATTTTACTATTGATGTAACCATTGCACTTTCTTTTGGTGTAAGTGCTAATATTAATTTATATTTTGACTGGTAAGTTTTGTTTCAAGAATAATATTTTTTTGTCGTGGATGCCACACACATAACTAGACACTGTCATAAACATCGCCTTTCATTCACAATCAAGAAACATAAAGCATGGGATGAAGTCTATGAACAATCAGACTCCACAACAAACCTAAAATACTTTGTGTAGTGATACTAATGTATGTTCTATTTAAATATATTGTATGCACCAAATCAATATTATTAATGTATGATAATTAAAAAATGATATTAAAATTTGAAAAAATTGAAAAAAAAAATATAATATTAATATGTGCAATTTTTTACATACATTTTTAGTTCCTGCTACAGACATGTTACTATTGCATTCATTGAGTTTCAATTCTTAATTAATTTAACCAATCATCATTGAGAATTAAATATTTTTAGCTAAAAAATTATAGTCCATATTTTACATAAATATAAAACTATCATTTTTCTCTATTTTCATTGGCTCAAGTAAGTATAAAATTCAATTTTCTCAAAACAAAAAACAATTATTTATATATTTAATACATATGGTAGAAAAAAATAACATTTAATATGGTACGATGCTACAATTTGTCAACATCAACCCAACTATGCATTTCCAACTTGCATTAGTTTTATATATCATTGTACGTGTTCGTCAGAGACCCATTTTTGCCTTTTTCCCTTAATCTTCTTTGGTAGGATTTTTTTTCCTCTAAACTTGATTGTTTTTATCCCCCAATACATTTATAACAAAGATTAATTAGGGGAGAGGACCCAACAGTTGTGCACCCTAACTTCACACTTCTCAAAGGGTAAGTGCACAAAGATGGGGGACCAAAAAGGAGTCTTAAGATGCCACTTTTTTTTTTGAAATCAGCAAAGTCTGAACGTCGACGAGAAATTGAAGATAGGTACACTCAAAATTTGAAGATACAACAAGAAACTACTACTTTTTTTTAAAACGGAGGAGATTAAGGATTTCAACAAGGGGCACCACATTTTTTGGTCCTGTTTTTTTTTTTTAAATAACATAGCATGAAATGTGGTGCCCTTAAAACATCAACTTTTTTTTAGACTTTTGCAAATCTCTCTAGTGAGAATGTAGCTAACACATTTAAGTTTATGTCAGATTTTTCAGCTAGTATTTTTATTAATATTTGAATTTTTACGAATTTCCAAAGTGGACACATCCTAAAGCACAAAAATTTGAGTGTGCTCCCCCCCAAAATTGGTGAAAATTAATAAAAATTCTGATTTTTTTAAAATTGTGTAGAATGGCTCGTCTAGTTTCTAAAAATGTAATTTTTTAAAAAACTTGATAAACGAGTAAAAATCTATGGCCAAAATACGACATGTTGGTTTTTGACAAAAATCAGACACATTAACAAAAAAAATTATGGATGAAGACCTTAACATTATAAAAAAATGAAAAAATATATATGGTTGGATAGCTCTTAAGAGAGCTTGATGACTGTATGATGTTTTTTAATTGCATTGAAACACATGCAAACTTGATGGAGATCACGAAGAAAAAAGTAAGAAAATTTTCAATATTTTTTGGAAAACACATCTCAGGCCTGAGAAGGATTTGGGTTAGATGCCCAAATCCAAGCCTTTGGCTTGGTGTTTTCCAAGGAAACACATTTGGCATGCACCAAATGAAAAAAAAATCAAAAAATAATTTGGCACACACTTTATTTGGTGCGCGTCAAATGTATTTCATGCAATTTTTTCATCTCTGGACACACAAAGTTTTCTCTCTTCGAATATATACATAAAATATAACATTTAAGTATATTAAAGACAAAATATACTTTAAGTTATATTTTATGTATATATTGTCAATATGTTTGAGAGTGGTTCCAGATCTCTAGGAGCTATAATGCAGATTATAGTTTTTAGAGTATTCATATAAATTTCAGACTTAGTCAAATTTCAGTAATCAACATGCTCACATGAGCATTATCTCTCTGATCTATTCCGTGCATTCCCCCTCTCTCTTCCTAACCCTTGCCTCTCTCTCTTAGGTCTCTCCCTCTCTACTTCCTTCCCTCTTAGGTATCTCTCCCTCTCTTTCCCATCTCCCTCACCCACTCTCTCTTTGGTCTATCCTTCTCTTTCCTTCCTTCACTTGATATCTCTCTTTCTCTCTCTCTCTCTCAAGTATCTCTATCTCTCACTCTCTCAAGTATCTATTGGCATTCTTGATGATGATGTTGTGCTTGTCATTGATGGACACACACTTGCTTTGAGATCACTTTTTGTATGTATGAGTTATTCTCAACCGGTGTTTG